>NC_092776.1:7399711-7699711 GCF_047496795.1 Chiloscyllium punctatum | reverse complement strand
TAAATTAATCAATTGGAAACCACGGGCGATTTCCAGGTGGTGGCTGTCAATTGGAAAAACAACGGTGAGGAAATTGATGATGGGAAACTAAAAAAGTGTTCAGTTGTGTCAGAGCATTTCTGGATACAAGAAGAGAATAAAGAAAAAAAAACAAATGTTTTATGGTCTGGTGGTAATGCCCAGACTGAGCCAGGAGTCAGAGTGATGTACAGCATAGAAACAGACCCTTCGGTCCAACACATCCATGCTGACCAGATATCCCAACCCAATCTAGTCCCACCTGCCAGCACCCGGCCCATATCCCTCCAAACCCTTCCTATTCATATACCCATCCAAACGCCTCTTAAATGGTGCAATTGTACCAGCCTCCACCACATCCTCTGGCAGCTCATTCCATACATGTACCACCCTCTGCGTGAAAAAGTTGCCCCTTAGGTCTCTTTTATATCTTTCCCCTCTCACCCTAAACCTATGCCCTCTAGTTTCCCTGGACTCTCTGACGCCAGGGAAAAGACTTTGTCCGACTATTTATCCTATCCATGCCCCTCATAATTTTGTAAACCTCTACAAGGTCATCCCTCAGCCTCCGATGCTCCAGGGAAAACCGTCCCAGCCCGTTCAGCCTCTCCCTATAGCTCAGATCCTCCAACCCTGGCAACATCCTTGTAAATCTTTTCTGAACCCTTTCAAGTTTCACAACATCTTTCTGATAGGAAGAAGACCAGAATTGCAAGCAATATTCCAACAGTGGCCTAACCAATGTCCTGAGTCCCACGTGCGCCAGAAGACAGTACTGACGTCCCTGAACAGGTGGATTGGAAAATATTGTAAATGTAAATGTTTTTCTCTCAAACCACATTCCAAAACTCCAGAATATGATTAATTATGATAGTGCTACCACAGAGATTGCACATTTGGCAAACACTTTGTTATTCAATTATTAAGGTATGAGCTGTACCATGTTGTGTCCGATACAATTCCACCACATGCCATACATTCAAACAGGAATGGTGCTTAGCTGGCAAGCGATGAGTAATCCTTCTTGTTCCTACTGAAACTATATAAAATTACTGTAAAATTATAAAGGATGGCCCCTAAATGTGGTTAAGGGCACCATGTCCAGTGTGAGAAAAAGGGAAGTTTTCAGCATTGAAACAGCATTGTAAAATAGAAAATTACACAATTTTGGAATATTACCTGGCCTCTGTCCCTCCCCAGCTCTTCAATCTCCTGTAATCTTGGCCTGAACATCTGGAAGCTAATCTCGAGACGATTCCACTTCTACCCCCATTTTCTCCCTCAAGATACTTCTTAAAATTCTTTAAGCAAGCTTTGGCTTTCTGCCCTACAATGAACTTAAATAATTCCACATCAAACCATGTCTTATGGAGCTCCCGTGAAACATGTTTTACCAAAGTTAAAAGGCACCATTAAACTAAGTTATTGTAAAAGGCAGTGAGCATATCTGGGATACAAATGCGCAATCTATTGTCAAAAAGGTTTGTTTTTCTGCAAGTGACTAATAGTACCTTGTGAGCTTAAACCAAAAAATAATGATTATAAAAGTGGTAATCCCAAAATGTTTGAGAAGACAACACTCCATTTGGTCTTGAAATGCTTGTATGTGTCTCCTTGAAGGAGCCATTGGGAAGTAGTGACCATAATACAATAAGCTTCAATCTGCAATTTGAGAGGGAGAGGGTACAATCGCTAGTGACAATATTTCTGTTAAATAAAGGGAACTATGGAACTATGAGGGAGGAGTTGGCCAAAGTTCAATGGTGCAATAACTTAGCAGGGATGACAGTGGAGGAACAATGGCAGATATTTCTGTGTATAATGTAGAAGGTGCAGGATCAGTTCATTCCAAAAAGGAAGAAAGATCCTAGGAGGAGGCATGGGATGCCATGGCTGACGAGGGAAATTAAGAAAAATATAAAGTTAAAAGAGAAAAAGTATAACATAGCAAAGAAAGTGGGAAAACGGAGGACTTTTAAAGAACAGCAGGAGGATTACTAAGAAGGAAATACGCAGGGAAAAAAATAAGGTACGAAGGTAAACTGGCCAAAAATATAAAGGAGGATAGTAAAAGCTTTTTTAGGTATGTGAAAGGCAAAAAAATGGTAAAGACTAAAATTGGGTCCTTGAAGACAGAAACAGGGGAATATATTACAGGGAACAAAGAAATGGCAGAAGAATTGAATTGGTACTTCAGATCTGTGTTCACTGGGGAAGACACAAGCAAATCTCCCTGAGGCAACAGTGGCTGAAGGACCTGAACTGAAGGGAATTTATATTTGCCAGGAATTGGTGTTGAAGAGACTGTTAGGTCTGAAGGTTGATAAGTCCCCGGGGCCTGATGGTCTATAGCCCAGGGTACTGAAGGAGGTGGCCCGAGAAATCGTGGATGAGTTGGTGATTATTTTCCAGAGTTCGATAGATTCGGGGTCAGTTCCTGTGGATTGGAAGGTGGCTAATGTTGTACCACTTTTTAAGAAAGGTGGGAGAGAGAAAGCAAGAAATTATAGACCAGTTAGTCTGACCTCAGTGGTGGGAAAAATCCTGGAGTCTATTATAAAGGATGAAATTATGACACATTTGGATAGTAGTAACAGGATAGGACAGAGTCAGCATGGATTTATGAAGGGGAAATCATGCTTGACTAACCTTCTGGAATTTTTTGAGGATGTAAGTCTGAAGATGGACAAGGGAGATCCAGTGGATGTAGTGTACCTGGACTTTCACAAAGCTTTTGATAAAGTCCCACATAGGAGGTTAGTGAACAAAATTAGGGTGCATGGTATTGGGGCAAAGTACTAACTTGGATCAAAAGTTGGTTGGCTGACAGGAAACAAAGAGTAGTGATAAACAACTCCATTTCGGAATGGCAGGCGGTGACCAGTGGGGTACCACAGGGATCAGTGCTGGGACTGCAGCTTTTTACAATATATATTAATGATATAGAAGATGGTATTATTAATAACATTAGCAAATTTGCTGATGATACAAAGTTGGGTGGCAGGGTGAAATGTGAGGAGGATGTTAGGAGATTACAGGGTGACCTGGACAGGTTAGGTGAGTGGACAGATGCATGGCAGATGCAGTTTAATGTTGATAAATGTATGGTTATCCACTTTGGTGGCAAGAACAGGAAGGCAGATTACTACCTAAATGGAATCAATTTAGGTAAAGGGGCAGTACAGAGAGATCTGGGTGTTCTTGTACACCAGTCAATGAAGGTAAGCATGCAGGTACAGCAGGTAGTGAAGGCGGCTAATAGCATGCTGGCCTTCATAACAAGAGGGATTGAGTATAGAAGTGAAGAGGTTCTTATGCAGCTGTACAGGGCCCTGGTGAGACCACACCTGGGAGTAATGTGTGCCGTTCTGGTCTCTAAGTTTAAGGAAAGACATTCTGACTATTCAGGGAGTGCAGCGTAGGTTCACGAGGTCAATTCCTGGAATGGCGGTACTACCTTACGCTGAAAGACTGGAGCTACTGGGCTTGTATACCCTTGAGTTTAGAAGACTAAGAGGGGATCTGATTGAGACATATAAGATTATTAAAGGATTGGACACTCTGGAGGCAGGAAACATGTTTCCACTGATGGGGGAGTGCCGAATCAGAGGACACAGCTTAAAAATACGGGGTAGACCATTTAGGAGAGAGAGGAGGAGAAATGTCTTCACCCAGAGAGTGGTGGCTGTGTGGAATGCTCTGCCCCAGAGGGCAGTGGAGGCCCAGTCTCTGGATTCATTTAAGAAAGAGTTGGATAGAACTCTCAAGGTTAGTGGAATCAAGGGTTATGGAGATAAGGCAGGAAGAGGATACTGATTAAGGATGATCAGAGCTGAAAATGTGTTGCTGGAAAAGCGCAACAGGTCAGGCAGCATCCAAGGAGCAGAAGAATTGATGTTTCGGGCATAAGCCCTTCTTCAGGAATGAGAAAAGTGTGTCCAGCAGGCTAAGATAAAAGGTAGGGAGGAGGGACTTGGGGGAGGGGCGTTGGAAATGCGATTGGTGGAAGGAGGTCAAGGTGAGGGTGATAGGCCGGAGTGGGGTGGGGGCGGAGAGGTCAGGAAGAAGATTGCAGGTTAGGAAGGCGGTGCTGAGTTCGAGGGATTTGACTGAGATAAGGTGGGGGGAGGGGAAATGAGCAAACTGGAGAAATCTGAGTTCATCCCTTGTGGTTGGAGGGTTCCTAGGCGGAAGATGAGGCGCTCTTCCTCCAACCGTCGTGTTGCCATGGTCTGGCGATGGAGGAGTCCAAGGACCTGCATGTCCTTGGTGGAGTGGGAGGGGGAGTTGAAGTGTTGAGCTACAGGGTGGTTGGGTTGGTTGGTCCGGGTGTCCCAGAGGTGTTCTCTGAAACTGTACTCCGCAAGTAGGTGGCCTGTCTCCCATATTGAATGGTGGTACAGGCTCGAAGGGCAGAATGGCCTACCCCTGCACTATTGTCTATTGTCTCATTGATCGAGATGAAGTGAGTGTGTGTTGCCAAGATAAGCGAGCTTATCCACTGCTGATGGGTTCGGATCATGGATTGAAACATTAGGCTTGTGATAGGGCTTTCCTGGAGCACACTGGAACGTTATTGCAGTTTCATTTGCATTCAGTCTGCTGAGATCGATGACAAGACATACAGTAACTTGTTGAGTGAGAGTCTGGGAGTGAAGGGAAGTGTATTTGTCCATCAAACTGAAACCCATGGTGTAGTTGTCCTACCTACCCTGCTCTACACATGTTTAAACTATGTACCAGTGTCACGCCAAGGCACAACACACTTTCACTTGGGCTTCCTTTGGAAGCTTCTGAAGACACTGAGGTGCCCACCTACAAAGTACTATATTGAGATCACAGAATCATAGAATCCCTACAGCGTGGAAGCAGGCCATATGGCCCATCGAGTCAACACTGACCCTCTGAAAAGCATCCCACCCAGACCCATCCCCTCACCCTATCCCTGTAATCCTGCATTCCCCGTGGCTAACCCACCCAGCCTGCACATCACTAGACACTATGGGTAATTTTGTATTGCCAATCCATCTAACTTGCACATCTATGTGACTGAGATAGGGCAAATGCTTTCACTGGAGAGGTGACAGGATTTGGGGTAACTGGAGTACCCAGAAGGAACCCACGCAGACAGGGGGAGAATGTGCAAACTCCACACAGACAGCCACCCAAGGCTGGAATCGAACTTGGATCCCTGTGAGGCAGCAGTGCTAACCACTGAGCTACCATGCCACCCCAAATAGAGACAGCCATAACTGAGCTGGGCTGCTCCTAAAGTCAGAATGCTCATACTAAAACAAATCTTCAAGAGAGAGCTATGGTGTACTCTTTAGATGGTCAAACAAAGTGCTACAAGGACATTCTGAAGGCTTTGCTTAGAAGTTCTGACACTGACCCAGATCCCAAGACAGGATCACTGCATCAGGCATGACCAAATTTAAAAAAAACAACAGTGCAATCTCCTTCAAAAGCAAACATTTAAGAGAGAAAAGAGGGAAAATGCTGGGAGGGGATCCTAAACCAGCAACCCAGTCTAAAAAACAACAGCCTGTGGGGGCTGGAAAGAACATTCTGGGCACAGAGCAAACTTTGCTGTCATGTCAGACCCACCAGAACCTTACCAAACATTCCAGATTACTAACATGGTAACAAACAGCATTCCCAATACAAGCCACCCAACCTGCACATCACTGGACACTATGGGTAATTTAGTATTGCCAATCCACCTAATTTGCCAGCCCAATACAAGCTGTTTGTATTTTATACACAGGCATGCTATGACTCGATTTTTTGATAACAAATTCCAGCACAACAGGTTATCAGTGATGAAATGCAAATGCTTACTGTTAAGCTCTATGTAAGTAATGCATGTCAATGTAAACTTTATTCTGGAATAGCTAGAAATCAGACGTTTAACAGGCAAGCTCAGATTCAGGAATGGAGTTTCAAAGACAATAACAATTCACCCGAAAAAAGGTTGAAGTTCACATAACAACTGCAAAAGATTTGGCAGGGCTGATAAACACTATCTGATAGCGGGTCACTGGACTCAAACCATTGACTCTGCTTTCTTACCTCAGGTGCTGCCAGTCCTGCTAAGGTTAGCCAGCAATTTCTGTTTTTGAAAAGTATTATATTAGATTGGTTGTACTATAAGGTCAACATAGCCCAGAGATCCATAGGGCTGCTGTATCATTAGAGAGTGCTAACTAGGGGTGGCACGGTGGTCAGTGGTTAGCACTGCTGCTTCATAGCACCAGAGTGCAAGGTTCAATTCCAGCCTCGGGCGACTGTCTGTGTGGAGTTTGCACATTCTCCCAATGTCTGCATGGGTTTCCTCTGGGTGCTCCAGTTTCCTCCCACAGTCCAAAGCTGTGCAGGTCAGGTGAATTGGCCATGCTAAATTGCCCATAGTGTTAGGTGCATTCATCAGAGGGAAATGGGTCTGGGTGGGTTACTCTTCAGAGGGTCAATGTGGACTGGTTGGGCCTGTTTCCACACTGTAGGGAATCTAATCTAATCTAGCGTGGTTTAACCAGAAGGTGAACCATGCCTTAAACCAGGGGAGACATGGAGAGCATCTATAGTTACCAATTCAAGATTGGTGGACTGTGCCTCATACTGAAGTCAGCCACTGATAGCTGACACAGTTGTCTGAGAGACATTTACGTTAGCAATTCTTTAACATTTCCAGCATTGCTGAATTTGCCTCACTTCTTGAACACCAGTTTGGCTGATGTTCTATCACACTGCATGCAGAGTCAAGACCAAAACTCTTTCCACAATGGGACTTTGCTGGTTCTCCAAAGTAAAAGAGAGAACCTTAGATCAATAAATGGGGAGGTATGTGAAAAGGCATTTACTTGATTTTGATTAAAGTTTGAAAGGTTGACTGCACAGTGGTTAAGAAGCTGAGATATTAAAGGGTTAATTTGCTCTGCTGACAAGCAAGAAATTGGATGTACCGAGGCTAGGGTGGGATGTCTCTGTCTTACAGGTAGAATGTAAGGAATTTACATTCCCATCCTTTACCATTCAGAGCCATTTGCATGGCCATTCCAGAGTTATTCAGAGTAAAAGCATTACATCATCATCCTATTCAAAATCAATAAGAACATTACAGTGGGAATTTTGACAACGCCTTGTAGTTAAACAAAACGATTCACAACAGATTTGACAATTAAAGGGATGATTTACATTATACTGTTTCTGGAGATGATATGGTCACTACATTGTGTCTTGGGTGGCATGTGATTGTGGGGGAGTGGCTGGCAGGTTGTCTTGTGGGCATTACCGACTGTGATGTAAAGATTTTGTATAAAGGAAGGACTATTCCCTTTGTTCAGGGAGATCCCTTGGCATGGCTTCGCAAGCATTGCAAAGTGTGTTAAAGGGTTTCTCCAGAAAGCTTGTACT
Source organism: Chiloscyllium punctatum (assembly GCF_047496795.1). Taxonomy (NCBI): domain Eukaryota; kingdom Metazoa; phylum Chordata; class Chondrichthyes; order Orectolobiformes; family Hemiscylliidae; genus Chiloscyllium; species Chiloscyllium punctatum. Next base: position 7,692,280 of record NC_092776.1, on the reverse strand, counting down.
GTACTGTGCTTAATAAAATGTAAGGGTTGTTCACAGAAATTGGCATGTTGCAGTTGCATCAAGTGTGTACGAATCTCAGGGCAAAAAGGAACCTAAACACAGCAATATTTAAAAATAGATTGAGGAATAAGATTCGGCTGATTCACAGGCTGTGTTGGGTTCAAAGTAAGGGGAAGCTACCATAAACTCTCAGGTCCTTTAGGCTGTTTCCACATATCAGGTATTTTTATGAAGAGTTTCAAGCACAGTGCATTGAGTGGATCTCCTGTCCTGGCTCTGGACCTGGCCAAGTTAGGGGAGGCAGGCTCAAAGGTTTCTCAGACCACTCCCACCAGAGGAAACAATTGGTGATTGAAGCTGTTGAAAAGCCTGGTGGCCACTTAGCCAAGGTTATCTCTGGTCAAACTGCCCTCAGTAAGTTACCTTACTCAATTAATGACAAATTAAAATTGATGCACGGTGGTTATGAAACCTTTTAAGTGGCATAGACTTGCTAGGCCCTTGGCCCTATTTTGTGCCATATGCCTCTACGATTTGAAACACTGTAGCTCAGTTGGCTGGACGGCTGGTTTGCGATGCAGCGTGATGCTGACAACGTGGATTCAATTCCCGCACCAGCTGAGGTTACCATGAAGGACTCTCCTTCATAACCTTTCCCCTCACCTGGGATGTGACCGCCCCCTCAGGTAAACCACGACCACTCATCTCTCTCTCTCTCTAATGAGAGCACAGTCCTACAGTTTGTTAGGACTATGACAACTTTACTTTTACTTTTCACTTATACTCAGCAACTGAGTGCTCACTGGGACCTCAAGTTCCAAATATTCAAAACCCTCTGAACAAAAAAGAATTCTCACCATCTCAGTTTTCTAACATGTGGTGGTATTACTGACATTCTGCTGTTAAATATATCCTGATTTATATAATATATAGAATTATACACAAATGTGTCTCTGTTGATGTGCAGTTGCCAGATACAATGTTATCCCATTAGGTTACTTCAAAGAGGCAAAGGTCTCAGTTTTGGCCAGAAAACAGCCACACGATGGGCCATCATCGCTAACCAATTGTGTCATACACCTGTCATCCCTCATCTTTGGCTCAGTCAACAGGTCTATTGACCCAGCATCCGCAACTTTATGGGAGAGTGAATTTTAAACTTTGCATGGAAAAAGTATTTCCTCACTTTACAGCTGAGCAGCTTAGCTCTACACTTAGGATAGTGTGCTCCTTGTTTTGGATTCTCATCACATGAAAGAGGAATGAAAAGGCAGACATAGCTCAGGAGGGGTAAAAGCTACATGGGTTTTTACAGTTGTTACCCCCATGATATACAGAATAAATCTACTGGGCTAAGCACCTTCAAGAGCCCATGCTCAGTTCCCATTTACGTCCCAGGTGTGTTACTACTAAACAAGTCAGTTTTCTGAATCAAATCTGACTGGATAGGGTTTTTTTTGCTTCATATGATCTTTCACTGAAGAATAATCACAAAAGGCTGCAGATTTGGATTTGAAATTAAAACACAAGTTTACAACAAAGAAATATTATTTAAAAATCAAACCATACTATAACAATTTGAAATATTATAAAAAGACACAGTAAAATAAACTCTCACAAAGAAGATACTTTTTCTGACCCTGCCCAAATTGCAGTTTGGCCTTAATTGCTTCTCATTTCTGATCTTGAGCTGTAAAGCCTTCTCCTTTAATATTCAGACAACTGAGATCTTAGACCTTCTTAGCTTTAAATAACCAAGACAGGTTTCTCACTAAACACTCTTGGTCTGGACATTTTCACAGACTGAAACCCTACACTGAGGTAACCTACCTCCTTAAATGCTCTGAACAAATGCCTTTTCAAGGAAAGGCTATGTTTGCATCTGACCCTAATCAAGTATAAAAACCAAAAGAACTATGGATGCTGAAAATCAGAAACAAAAACAGAACTTGCTAAGAAAAGCTTAGCACATCTGGCAGCCAAATCCTTTTTGAATGACACCAAAATGGTTTTCAACTTTTGTTTTTTTTAAAAACCTTGCACATCTTAGATATTGTTTTGGCTAATGGTTTAATGGTTTTTGCTCTCTTAACACCCCAGGGATTCTAGCAGTCAATTGCTCTAACACTTACTGATTTAAAAGCATAGCTCTAGAAAAGACTGACTGAATTAATTTTAAATCCCTTTGCAAAAATAGAGTAACACCCATATGCCACTAGTTTAAAATCCAAAATAAAAAAAAGATTATGTATAAATCACATCCCTTCCAGCCATGATTGAATGGCAGAACAGACTATATTAATCAAATGGTCTATTTCTGCTCCTATATCTTATGGTCTTGCATCACACCAGCCTCTATGATGAGCTGATTGTCACCAGAGAAAATATTAGGAGGCACTGCAATTGAGCTCAGTGCCCCCAAATTTGGAATCAGGAATCATGTTTGAACAATTATTCAGCATCAGCAGCTAAGCGAGAGATGTTGGAGGACCTTGCAAAGAGCAGCATTAGATTAGATTACTTACAGTGTGGAAACAAGCCCTTCAGCCCAACAAGTCCACACTGACCCACCGAAGCACAACGCATCCAGACCCATTCCCCTATATTTACCCCTGACCCTAACACTACGGGCAATTTAGCATGGCCAATTCACCTAACCTGCACATTTTTGGACTGTAGAAAAAAACTGGAACACCTGGAGGAAATCCACGCAGACACCTGAGGCAGGAATTGAATCCGGGTCTCTGGCGCTGTGAGGCAGCAGTGCTAACCACTGTGCCACCGTGCCGCCCGACATGCAAGGAAATGATTTCCTCAGATAGTGGGAATTCACAAAAAGGGAAAACAACTTTGGTTAGATCTAGGCCGTTTACAAATTAAGTTAGGAAACACATTTACAATAGAAAGGGTAGTGAAAACTAGAACTCATTCTCCCACTAAGTTGCGGATGCTAATTGAATTGAAACCCCCAGGCCAGGGGGAGTTGAGGGCAGTGCAATGACCAGATACAAAAGCTCTGATAAATAATCCAGGGAACACAAGCTCAGATCATACTTTTGGCAATTTGAGAAATTGGTTGCAGTTTATACAAACCTGGAAACAAAACTGAGATGAATAAAAAGCCATGACAATTTTGTCAGGTTGTCAAACAAAGCCGATTGGTTCACAATTTTTATTTAAAAATAGAAAAGGAGACTGACTGCCGTTACCTACACCAAACCCTAAATTACTTTGAACTCAACGCTGAGGTAGCCCAGACAGAGAGAAAGACAGACAGAGCTAATGATGTAACAGTCCAAGAGGATAACTAAACACCGCCTTCTGCAGGCAACTGTGAATAAGCAATCAATACTAATCATTCTGGCAATACCAGTATCTCAAGAATGAAAGAAAATTTTTAAAAAAAGGGAAAAGTAATGATTGGTTACCATACCACAACAATAGCTTGCCTTTATATAGGAACTTTAACACAGTATGTCAAAGCATTTCACACCACAGCATTTCATTGACTACACACCACAGGAGGAGATAAGCAGAGGTGTTATACAATCAGGAGGGACTGCCTTGGGAGAGCTCAACAATTACTTCCAACTCTATGAAGTCTCCTGATATCAGGAGAAACACAGGCAAAGAAGTCTCCTGCTGATTACCACCTATTGCTCTCCCATGGCTAATGGATCAGTACTCCTTTGAAGTACTATTTGAAGGAAGCACTGAGGATGGCAAGGGAACAGAACTGAACAAGGAACTTCAATGGCCACCATCAAAAGTGATTGGGTAGCAGGACTACTGACCTGAGTCCTAAGAAACACAGACTCGATCTGTGGCACGGTCACAGAACCATAGGAAGGAATCGCCTCGAGCATATCCTTAATCTATCTAAAACAGATGCATCCATCCATGACAGTATTTATAGGACTGACTACACAAGAGTCCTCTTGGAGTCTCATTTTCACATTGATAAAACCCTCCATTGTGTTATGTGGCTCTATCACACTACTGAATGGGACAGACTAACTAGTACTGGATTAGTGGTGCTGGAAGAGCACAGCAGTTCAGGCAGCATCCAACGAGCAGCGAAATCGACGTTCCTGATGAAGGGCTTTTGCCCAAAACATCAATTTCCAAGCTACTTGGATGCTGCCTGAACTGCTGTGCTCTTCCAGCACCACTAATCCAGAATTTGCTTTCCAGCATCTGCAGTTATTGTTTTTACCTCAGACTTTAACTAGGTCTCACTCAAAACCGGACACTGATAAGATGCCATGGGCCATCAGCAGAAACGTACTCCAACACAACCTGTAAGCTCATGACCCATCATTATCCCACTCTACCATTACCATCAAGCCAGATGGTCAACCCTGATTCAAATGTAGAGTGCAGGAGGTCATGTCAGAAGCAGCACTAGGCATACCTAAAAAGGAGGGGTCTACCAGAAGACGCTGCAACACCGAACTACATACATTGTGAACCACAAAAGGTGATAAATTGACAAGGGACCCCATAACCAATGGATCAGATGTAAATTCTTCATATCCAGTGACAAATTGTGATTGACAGTTGAACAATTAATGAGAAGAGGTAGCTCCACAACTTCCATCCTTAACCATGGGGAGCTCAACACATCAGACAACAGACAAGACAGAAAGAAGCACTGGCAACAACTGTCAGGCAGAAGTGCTTCTGAGTCTAGATTAGAGTGGTGCTGGAAAAGCACAGCCGGTCAGGCAGCATCCGAGGAACAGGAGAATCGACATTTCGGGCAAAAGCCCTTCGTCAGGGCTTCCGAGATGATCCACCTCAATGATAAGCAATCATGAGACTGACTTCACCTATTGGTTGAAAACCTTAAAAGAAAATGTAAACCTTACCGAGTAACAAAAGGATTCAAGCGCCTCACAGTTTCTCTCTTGTCTTGAAGCAGAAGTGCCAAAATAAAAAGAAGTGGAGCAGAAGAGAAAGATTGAGAATAAGAGGGGTGACAGGAAGGAGGGCAGGATCAAGGACTTTGCAATGGAGGAGGATTTGTGAACAAGGAAGGGAATACCAAAGAAAAAATTGGGAAAGAATTCTAGAATGCAAGGAATTTGTGGCTAAAAGCTATTGTGACAAAAAGATAGTGTTCTGCTATTGGGAATAGAGAAATACCTATTAAACCATTACTCTTTCTCACCCAATGTGTGTTTATCTTTACATTTCTCCTGCTCTCAAAACCCTCCCATCCATTTCTTTATCACTTCCTTTCTCTGCTCTCCTCCAGTCCTACAATTTTTCAAGCTGTCACATTCCTTTAATTCTGATTATATCACATTTTCATCACTACCAGGTACAGTTGCCAAGAAATTAAACTCTGGAATTTCCTCACCAACACATCTGACTTTCTATCTCTCTATCCTCCCTTAAGACCCTCCAAAAACAGACCTCTTTGACCACAATTTTGATATTATTTGCCCTTATGTTGATTTAGTGTTAAATTCTGCTTGATAACGCACTTGATAGTCACCACGGGATATTTTTCAACACTAAAGGCACTGATAAAAATGTCACTACTCTTGATGATGTGAATCTGTTAAAGGATTACTCAGACAAATGTAGCAAGGCTGTGTCGATACTTCCCAGCAACAGTCATCCCTGATATCAAATGACAGGGAGCCAGTGAAACAGCAACACAAGCAGTTTAAAAGGTATTCCTCTAAGACTGGCACACACCAAACTGCCTTTGGGGTGAGATCAGAGAGACAGTATAGTGTGGAATTTTATGAAAATAACTAGCAATTGTGTTAAACCATTTGGCAGCTAGTCAGCAAACTGCAGCATTTATTACAGCCAGGGTTCAAACAGAATAGGGAAAAAAGTTTCTCTGCTTTTCATTTTCCCTCCCCATCTTATTCTCTTTGAATGAAACAACAAAAGATGTTGTAGAATTTGAGGGCAGAGAGGAGGTGGAAAGGACAAGAGAGCTACAAATGCATCTGACCCTGTTGTTATGCATCCTTGAAAATATCTGTAGGTTACAATTGGTTCAGTTTACTGGGTGGTCATTCATTCAGAAGGGCATCTAGTATGGGACAATATAAGAAAGAGAATTGCCCATTGGAGAGTTTGGAATACACAACCACGCTGGCTTGTTGCAATAATTCCAAATAGAAAGAAAAGTTCACTAAAGTATAATGCTTTGGATACTGCAGGGGAGAACGACCAGGGGAATATTTCAGCATGAAGGTCTCTGGCACGAAGCCACTAAGCTCTGTGGCTCAGAAGGGAACGGGGGAGAATAGGAGAGCGATAGCAACAGTGGAGAGAGGAACAGACAAGAGATTCTGTGGTCGCTAACAAGTCCTACGAATGCCTCAGATCAAGTCTACAGGATTCTTAAAAGGGGAGGGAGAGCAGCCAGAAGTCGTGGTACACATTGGTACCAATGACATAGGTAGGGAATGGGAGGAGGACTGAAATGTGAATATTGGGAATTGATTGGAAGCTAAAAGGCAGGACCAGCAGAGTAGTAATCTTAGGATTGCTACTGGGTGCCACGGGTTAGTGAGGCTAGGAACACAGAGAGAGAGTGCAGATGAACACAGGGCTGCAGGGCTGGTGGAGGAGGGAGGGCTTCAGATATATGGATCATTGGGATACCTTCTGGGGAGGGTGGGACCTGTACAAGGAGGATGAATTGCACCAGAACTGAAGGGGCACCTATATCTTGGGCAGTAGGTTTGCTAGAGCTCTTTGGTAGGCAGAGAGGGGGAACTGGAGCTACAGACCTACGGCTGGAGTAGCTAGTGAACAGCCAAATACAGCGTCAGAGAGTCTGTGAGGAGAGATAGACAGTTGATAGGGCAAAGTTACAATCACTGAAATGGGTTGAGGTGTGACTATTTTAATTCAAGAAGTATCAGGAATGAGGGTGATGAACTTACAGCATGGTTCAGTACTTGGAGCTATGGTCTTGTGGCCATTACAGACACTTGGATACTACAGGGGGCAGGAATGGTTGTTGGATGTTCCAAGGTTTAGATGGGGGAGGTAAAAGAGTTGGAAGAGCAGCATTGTTAGTCAGGGAGAGTATCATAGCTGCAGAAAGGGAGGTTGTCGAGGGGGGGGGTTGTCTACAGTCAGTATGGGCGGATGTCAGAAACAGGAAAGGAGCAGTCACTCTATTGGGAGTTTTCTGCAGACCGCCAGGAACAACAGAGACACAGAGGAGCAGATTGGGAGACAGATTTTGGAAATGTGCAAGAGTAACAGGGTTGTCGTCATGGGAGATTTTAACTTCTCTAATATTGCTTGGAAACTACTTAGAGCAGTTTTTGTCAGATGTGACCAGGAAGAATTCCCGACTCAATATGTAGATAGGCTGACCACAGGGTAGGCCATATTAGATTTGGTGCTTGGCAATGAACCAGACCAAATGTGAAACCTCTTGGTGAGAGAGCATTTCAGTGATAGTGAGAAATCCCTGACCTTTACTGTGGTCATGGAGAGGGATAGGAGCAGACAGTTTGGTAAAGTATTTAATTGGGGGAGGGGGAATTACAATGCTGTTAGGCAGGCACCTAAATTGAGAACAGATGTTCTCAGGGAAATGCTAGGCAGAAATGTGGAGGTTGTTTAGGGAGCACTTGCTGATAGTGCTGGATAGGTTTGTCCCACTGAGGCAAGGAAGGGATGGTAGGGCGAAGGAACCGTGGCTGACAGGGATGTGGAACATCTCGTCAAGAGGAAGAAGGAAACAAGGATCAGGCAGAGTTCTGGAGGATTACAAGGTAGCCAGGAAGGAACTGACAAACAGACTTAGGAGAGCTAGAAGGGGGCATGAAAATATTTAAGCTGGTAGGATTAAAGGAAAATGCCCAGACATTCTACACTTATGTGAGGAACAAGAGGATGGCCAGAGTGAGGGTAGGGCTGATCAGGGATAACGGAGGGAACTTGTGCCTGAAGTCAGAGGAGGTAGGGGAGGTTCTTAATGAATACTTTGCTTCAGTATTCAGTATTGAGAGGGATGTTTCTGAGAATAGCATGAAACAGACTGATATGTTCAAACAGATTGATGTTAAGGAGGAGGATGTGCTGAAAATTTTGAAAAACATAAAGATAGAGAAGTCCTCTGGGCCAGACAGGATATACCCAAGGTTACTATAGGAAGTGAGGGAAGATATTGCTGCCCCTTTGGGGGATGATCTTTGTGTCCTCACTATCCACTGGAGTAGTGCCAAGTGTTATTACCTTGCTCAAGAAAGGGATTAGGGATAATTCTTGGAATTACAGACCAGTCAGTCAGTCGTACATCTATGGTGTGCAAATTATTCAACAGGATTCTGAGAGATAGGATTTATGATTACTTGGAAAACCATAGTTTGATTAGAAATAGTCAGCATGGCTTGGTGAGGGGCAGGTTGTGCCTCACAAACTTTATTGAATTTTTTAAAGATGTGACAAAACACATTGATGAAGGTAGAGCAGTGGATGTGGTATACATGGATTTTAGCAAGGCGTTTGATAAGGTTCCCCATGGTAGGCTCATTTAGAAAGTAAGAAAGCATGGGATACAAGAAAATTTGGCTTTCTTGGATACAAAATTGGCTGATCCATTGAAGACTGAGGGTGGTGGTAGATGAAAAGTATTTAGCCTGAAGCTTAGAGACCAGCGGTGCTCCACAGGGATCTGTTCTGGGACCTCTGCTTCTTGCAATTTTTATAAAAGACTTGGATGAGGAATTGGAAGGGTGGTTTAGTAAGTTTGCTAAAGACACAAAAGTTGGTAGAGTGGTGGACAGCATAGAGGGCTGTTGTGGGTTGTAATGGGACATTGACAGGATGCAGAACTGGGAAAAAGTGAGGACGGCAGAACTGGGCTGATAAGTGGAGATGGAGTTCAACCTGAAAAAAGTGTGAAGTGACTCATTTTGGAGGGTTGAATTTGAATATAGAATACAGGGCTAAATGCAGGATTCTTGGCAGTGTGAAGGAACAGAGGGATCTTGGGGTCCATGTCCACAGATCCCTCAAAGTTGCCACCCACATTGGTAGGGCTGCTAAGAGAACATATGGTGTGTTAGCTTTCATTAGCAGGAGGATTGAGTTTAAGAGCCATAAAGTTATGCTACAGCTCTATAGAGCCTTGGTTAGTCCACATATGGAATGTCGTGTTCAGTTCTGGTCACCTCATTATAGGAAGGATATGGAAGCTTTTCAGAGGGTGCAGAAGAGATTTATCAGGATTCTGCTTGAATTGGAAGGGCACAGCATATAGAAAGGCTGAGGGATGTAGGGCTTTTCTCATTGGAGTGAAGGAGGATGAGAGGTGACTTGATAGAGGTGTACAAGATGATGACAGGCCTAGATACAGTGAATAGTCAGAGACTTTTTCCCAGGGCAGAAATGTCTATCACAAGGGGGCATGATGTTAAGGTGACTGGAGGAAGGTTTAGGGGAGATGCTCTCTACTTTTTGTCATTTACATAGATGATTTGGATGTGAGCATAAGAGGTACAGTTAGTAAGTTTTCAGATGACACCAAAATTGGAGGTGTAGTGGACAGCAAAGAGGGTTACCTCAGATTACGACAGGATCTGGACCAGATGGGCCAATGGACTGAGAAGTGGCAGATGGAGTTTAATTCAGATAAATGCGAGGTGCTGCATTTTAGGAAAGCAAATCTTTGCAGGACTTACACGCTTAATGGTAAGGTCCTAGGGAATATCGCTGAACAAAGGGAGCCTGGAATGCAGGTTCATAGCTCCTTGAAAGTGGAGTTGTAGGTAGATAGGATAGTGAAGAAGGCGTTTGGTATGCTTTCCGTTATTGGTCAGAGTATTGACTATAGGAGTTGGGAGGTCATGTTGCGGCTATACAGGACATTGGTTAGGCCACTGTTGGAATATTGCGTGCAATTCTGGTCTTCTTCCTATCGAAAAGATGTTGTGAAACTTGAAAGGGTTCAGAAAAGATTTACAAGGATGTTGCCAGGGTTGGAGGATCTGAGCTACAGGGAGAGGCTGAACAGGCTGGGGCTGTTTTCCCTGGAGCATTGGAGGCTCAGGGGTGACCTTATAGAGATTTACAAAATTATGAGGGACATGGATAGGATAAATAGACAGTCTTTTCCCTGGGGTTGGGGAGTCCAGAACTGGAGGGCATAGTTTAGGGTGAGAGGGGAAAGATATAAAAGAGACCTAAGAGGCAACTTTTTCATGCAGAGGGTGGTACGTGTATGGAATGAGCTGCCAGAGGATGTGGTGGAGGCTGGTACAATTGCAACATTTAAGAGACATTTGGATGGGTATATGAATAGGAAGGGTTTAGAGGGATATGGGCCGGGTGCTGCCAGGTGGGTCTAGTTTGTGTTGGGATATCTGGTCGGCATGGACGGGTTGGACCGAAGGGTCTGTTTCCATGCTGTACGTCTCTATGACTCTACGTTAGAGGTAGGTTCTTTACTCAGAGTGGTGGGTGTGTGCAATGCAATGCCAGTGATGGTAGTAGAGTCAGATACATTAGGGCCATTTAAGAGACTCTTAGATAGGCACATGGAGGATAGTAAAATGAAGGATATGTAGGTTAGTTTGATCTTAAGAGTAGGATAAAAAGGTCGGCACAACATTGAGGGCCAAAGAGCCTGTACTGGACTATAATGTTCTATGTTCTATGAAACATGGGATAAGCAGTATCCAGCACTGGAGGCGGAATGGGTGACAGAAATTTGAGGAAAAGGTAGGATAGAAAGCTTGGCCAAGAACATATTTCAAAATAACTTTTTTTTCTTCACTCACAGCACATGGGCATTACTGGCAATGTAGGCTTTTTTTTAAAATATAAAATTCTCATTCCCAATTGTAATTGACATGATTTATTTTGGTAATTGAATTTAAATTCCACAGCTGCGGAGGTAGGATTTGAACTCATCAACCTGGGTCATCAGCCCATGCCATTAGAATAGTTGGTCAGTACCATAACCCACTTCGATACCAAATCCCTATGCGGTTCCTTCAGTCAGGTCTCCAGCTGTAGAGAGCTAATGTGATTTTGCAGTGTGCTGCAGTACTGCATTTGGAAGTTGTATCAAAACAAGTGAAAGCAACAGGAAGACTCCCTTTTGTTTGGGAGTCAGGCCCACATTTCTTCCAGTGCTTTATCACAATAAGGTAGGAAATACATCCCCATCAGAGTGTGTAGGTTCAAATACAAACCAAACTCAATCCTTGTATCCCAATGAATAACACTGCCTGGGTTTTGCTCTAGTAGGTTATACTGTGTTTTGAACACCTCAATGAGATTTTCCTCTTCAAATGAACCTCAGCTGTCTCTTAACTCTCAGAATTACTGCACAGGGTTAATCAGCCACATCAGTCACAATGTACTGCAATTCAGCAGCCAGAAAAACAAAACTCAAAACTGGGTAGGAGGAAGGGCTCAGCCGAATGATAAATTTAAAGGAACGTGCAGATAAGCATGACAACTTACAGGAAACCATTAAAAATCTCACTGACTGCAACTGATTGTGCAACCTACTGACCAAATGAATTCTAACTGTAATATATAAATAATATACATGATATAAGCATTCAGAGGGATAATGAAACTGGAGTGTGTAAATAATTCTACAGCAATTTGTATTTACATTTGGTGGCTTTAATTAAATAAAACATCAAGGCATTTCACAGGAGTATCTTGTGACAGAAATCTGACACTATGCCATAAACAGATTACAAAATTACAAGTGACTGAAGCTTTTGGTTAAAGAGGTCAGTCTTATGGAGAATGTTAAAGAATAAAAGGTGATAGGTTTAATGAATGAACTGCAAAAAGTCATATAACACAGAACAGGCCCTTCGGCCCATCATGTTTGGACTTCTATCTACACTAGTCTTACGTTCACCGCATTAGGCCCACAGCCTTAATGTTAAGGCATTTCAAGTGCTTATCCAAGTACTTCTTAAAAAGGTTGAGGTTTGATGCCTCAATAACCTCTTAGACAGCACATTCCAGATTCCTACCACCCTCTGGATGAAAAGTTTTTCCCTCAAGTCTTCTCCAAAGCTGCTGCCTTTCACTTTAAAATTATGCTCCCTTGTTACTGACCCTTCAACTAAGGTGTTTTTCCTTCACCATGACAGTGCCCCTCAATATCTCTGGTTTCTCTCTCACCTTCTGTGCTCCAAAGAGAACAACCGGAGTTTAGTCAGGCTTTCTCCATAGCTGCAAAACTCCACCTCGGCAATACCCTGGTGGACCCCTTTCCCACCCCTTCCAAGACAACCACATCCTTCTGTTTGGCAATGATCAGAACTGCACGCAGGACTTCAGCTGTTGTGTAAACAAACATCTCCACAATAGGCTGGGGCTGTTTTCCCTTGAGCATAGGAGGCTGAGAGGTGACCTCATAGAGGTTTATAAAATCACAAGGCACATGGATAGGGTAACTAGACTATGTCTTTTCCCAGGGGTGGGGGTGTCCAGAACTAGAGAGCATAGGTTTAGGGTGAGAAAGGAAAGTTTTAAAAAGGGACCTGAGGGGCAACTTTTTTTACGCAGAGGGTGGTGTGTATATGGAATGAGCTGCCAGAGGAAGTGGTGGAGGCTGGTACAATTGCAGCATTTAAAAGGCAACTGTATGGGTATATGAATACGAAGGCTTTTGAAGGGGTATATGGGCCAAGTGCTGGCAAAAGAGACTAGATTTGTTTAGGATATCTGGTCAGCATGGACAAGCTGGACTGAAGGGTCTGTTTTCATGCTGTACATCTCGATGACTCCATGAGCTCCCTGCTCTTACAATCTATGTCACAAATGATAAAAGCAAGCTTTCCGTATACTGGATTAGTGGTGCTGGAAGAGCACAGCAGTTCAGGCGGCATCCAAGAAGCTTCGAAATCGACATTTCGGGCAAAAGCCCTTCATCATTTTATTCCTGATGAAGGGCTTTTGCCCAAAACGTCAATTTCGAAGCTCCTTGGATGCTGCCTGAACTGCTGTGCTCTTCCAGCACCACTAATCCAGAATCTGGTTTCCAGCATCTGCAGTCATTGTTTTTACCTTCCCGTATACTGTCCGGTCACCGAAGGGGTCTGTGGATAAGCACACAAGATCCCTCCATTCCTCTGAGCTTCCTAGTTTCTTGTTCCTTCCTGCATCACTTCACAGTTACCACTGTCAAATTCCATCTGCCAGTCTGACCAACCCGTTCATATCCTCCTGCAATCTAACACCTTCCTCCTCACTGTTAGCCAACTGGCCAATCTTCACATCATCCACAGGTTTACTCATCATCCCTCCCATGTTCATTATTGAATGTGGCAATCAAAAAAGGACCCTGTGGTACATCATTCTACGCCAGACCCCAGTCATACAAACAACCTTCTACCACCACCAGCTGTCCTCAAACCACACGGGGTGGTATGGTGCCTCAGTGGTTAGCACTGCTGCCTCACAGTGCCACTGTCCCGGGTTCGATTTGGGCAACTGTCTGTGTGAAGTTTGCACATTCTCCCAGTGTCTGTGTGGGTTTCCTCCGGGTGCTCCAGTTTCCTCCCACTGTCTAAAGATGTGCAGGTTAGGTGAATTGGCCATGGGAAATTGCCCATAGTGTCCAGGGAAGTGTAGGTTAGGTCCATTAGTCAGGGGAAGTATAGAGCAATAGGGTAGGGGAAAGGGTCTGGGGTGGGTTACTCTTCGGGGGGTCGGTGTGCACCAAATGGCCTTTTTCCACACTGTAGGGATTCCATGATTCCACACTCGGTCTCTTATCACTAAGCTTAAAGCTTAGGCAGTTGAGGTCCTGGGCTGGTTATAAACAAACCGAGACTGTTGGAAAAACAGGTCCAGCAGCATGTGCAGGGACAGAAACAGAGTTAACACTTCAAGTCCTGAGTGACTAAGTTCTGGAGAAGAGCGAGAGTTAACTTTTCAAGTCCAATACTCTCCAATCGATATGCCCCTTTTTTAGGCCCAGATTAAAAAAGCATAGATCAGTTCCCATACATGACAAGAATAATTGAATAAATAAGCAAATACTAGGCTCAGTTTAAAAAAAACTATGAACTGTTGATACTTAATTAGAGGTTTAAACCCTAACCCTGCTACAAACACATTGCCTGGGAATACTAGGCACGTCTCCCATCCAAGTACTAACCAGGTCTACATCTGCTTAGCTTCCAAGATCAGACACTTTCAGACTAGTATGGCCGTAGGCTCAAACAGATGTACAGAGATAGACAGACAGAAAACATTGGTGGTAAGGGTGGATGATAAAATTGTGAGCCATTTCATTGGTTCCCATCCATAGGGTTTACTCAGATTGACTTATCACCTCTTGATGCTCTGCAATTTCTGTACTCCAGGTAGTTTCATTTGTGATTGGTTCATAACTTATAGTCTCTTGCTCACTGATTAAAAAAGCAACTGGTGAGGGAACATAAAATCATTTTTCAAGCTTGAGGTTTTTTTTTGCTCCAAAGGAAAAATGCACGTCCCCTCCCTGAGGTCCGAAAGCTTCTGACCATATCATTCACACTCAAGTTGCTAAACTATTTGGGAGCAGCTCACACAGTTGCTTGCAGGTAGAAGATCTTTTTATCAACTATTCCCCACTCCACAGATCAATCAGATACTTGTTGATGGCTGAATCTCACACTGATACAAACAAACCCTGCCCCCACTGCCACTCGTTCATCTGGAATTAACCTTTTCCCACTGGTTGAACAGACTGCAGTGAAAACAGAAGTGGTGGTAATTTGAGATTAAAATATACAGCAATCTCTTCCATACATTTTTTTTAAAAAAAGATTCCATACAGTGTGGAAACAGGCCCTTCAGCCCAAGCAGTCCACCAACCCTCCTAAGAGTAACCCACCCAGACCCATTTTCCTCTGACTAATGCACCTAACACTATGGGCGATTTAGCATGGCCAATTCACCTGACCTGCACATCTTTGGACTGTGGGAGGAAACCAGAGCACCCGGAGGAAACCCACACAGACACAAAGAGAATGTGCAAACCCACACAGACAGTCACCTGAGGCTGGAAATGAACCTGGGAACCTGGTGCTGTGAGGCAGCAGTGCTACCCACTGTGCCATCATGCCACACTTTGCTTAGAAGTGCTTTTCTCCCCCAGTTCAGTCCACAGTCAAAATTCAAGAAAAATAAAAAGATATGGTCTTTACAGTACTCGTTCACATTCTATCATGTTAAGGTCACCCAAATCTCACCTATTTGAGCGTTAACACATACCAGGTCCTATTCATTCTGGCTCTGGTCAAACAAAATTTTCATTTTAGAATGCTCATTCCTCTATGGCTTTGTCCTTCCCAGTTTCCATAAACTTCACAATTCTTAGATATCAGAGTTTCCCTCATTCTGACCTCTTGAACATCCCAATTTCAATCACTGAAACTTTGGTGCCCTGGCCATCAGCTCTGAAATCCTTTCCCTATACCCCTCCCCAATTGCTTTCTTTCATTCAGATAATCTTTATAACATAGCTCACTTTGGTCATCTTATATATATAAACACCTTATATGTTTTTGTTTGTTTTTTATTGGTTTAACCTATTTTTCTAAACAACCTGTTCAGAGATGTTATTACACACTTCTGGAGTATGTATATCTTGAACTCAGGCCTCCCATTCCAGGGATATGGACATTGCCACTGTGGCAAAGTACTCCCATGAAATATCTTAGTGATGTTTCAGTTAAGGTGCTGCATAACTGCACATTATTAATGTTACAGTATATGTACTTAAGTGAAACTAAGCACTTGTGGCAAACAGCATTCTAAGTCATTAATGTTTGTAAGGACTTCTCCATTATTTAGGCAATTGTGAATAAAAATAATGAACTTGTTTCTTTATGTATTCAATGACATAACACCCATCTGCTAAATATTTGTTAAATAAAGATGCTAATTAGCTTAATTATTTCAAGGTTAGTATTTTGTCTGGGCTCTCAAAAATCTGTACACAAATTTTAAACAAAATAAATCTCCAATGAGATTCAGAGGTTTTCCAAAGTGAAATTTCACCAAGTATAGGCATGGTATGTGCAGACAAAGCTTTTTAAGTTGTTGTTGGTGCTGTTCAAATAGACCATGGTAAATTCCTGTCAACACTTCTGGATCACAGGTAAATACATGTTAAAACCATCGAGAAATGCTAAATGGAAAAAGACCAGCAAAAAGAGGCAAGCACCTTCACCAGATACATAATTAAGATAATTTGTTATCAGATCTGAAAGAACTCCCTATTCAGGCAGCCCATAGGAATCTAACATTGCTGACTGGGAGAAATGTGTACCACATGGTACAGCTGGAAATTACTGTACTTCTGCCTGGCTGCAGCATGCTTGCCTTAACCATTTCACACAGTAGACTTGGTGATTAGATTCACCCAAGTTCAAGTGTCTGATCAAATACACATAAAAACAGTGAGTGTTTATACATAAATGGACACCTGCAGTGCACTCTTACCATTTTGGACTTGTACAAGCAAAATCTAGCCCACTTAAATCAAAGTTTTAGGAACTGGAAATCACCACTGATCTAAGAAATTTGTACCTTTTTGATTGAATTCATCTGGATCTATTTAGCCTGTGGTCACCTTCAGCCCACTAAAACAATCCACATTAATACCCTTCTAGAACACACAACACAGAACATAACAGCACAGTACAGTACAGGCCTATCCGCCCTCGATGTTGCGCCAACTTGTGAAACCAATCTGAAGCCCATCTAACCTACACCATTCCATTATCATCCATGACTATCCAATGACCATTTAAATGCCCTTAAAGTTGGCGAGTCTACTACTGTTGCAGGCACTGTGCTCCACGCCCCTACTACTCTGAGTAAAGAAACTACCTCGGACACCTGTCCTACATCTATCACCATCAAGTTAAAGCTACGTCCCCTTGTGCTAGCCATCACCATCTGAGGAAAAAGGCTCTCACTGTCCACCTTATCTGATCCTCTGATTACCTTATATGTCTCTATTAAGTCACCCCGTCAACAATCTTTACTCCACGGAAAACAGCCTGAAATCCCTCAGCCTTTCTTCATAAGGCCAACCCTCCATAATGGGTAACATCCTCATAAATCTCCTCTCAACCCTTTTCAAAGCTTCCATATTCTTCCTATAATGCGATGATCACAATCGCACGCAATATTCTAATTGCGGCCGCGCCAGAGTTTTGTACAGCCGCAGCATGACCTTATGGTTCCAAACTCAATCTCTCTACTAATAAAAGTTAACACACCATATGTCTTCTTAATAACCCTATCAACCTGGGTGGCAACTTTCAGGGATCTATGTACCTGGACACCGAGACCTCTCTGCTCATTTACACTAACAAAAATCTTACCATTAGCCCAGTACTCTGTATTCTTGTTACTCTTTCCAAAGTGAATCACCTCATACTTTTCCACATTAAACTCTATTTGCCACCTCTCAGCCCAGCTCTGCAGTTTATTTAGAATCACCTACAGTGTGGAAACAGGCCCTTTGGCGCAACAAGTCCACTCCGACCCTCCGAAGAGTTTCCCACCTAAATCCATTACTCTATATTTACCCCTGACTAATGCACCTAACCTACACATCCCTGAACACTATGGACAATTTAGCATACCTAAATTGCACATCTTTGGACGGTAGGAGGAAACTGGAGCTTCCAGAGGAAACCCATGCAGACACAGGGGTAATGTCTGTGTGGAGTTTGCACAGTCACCAGAGGCTGGGATCAAACCCGGGTCCCTGGTGCTGTGAGGCAGCAGTGCTAACTACTGAGCTATCATGTTGTCCTCTGTAACCTACAATATCCTTTGTCACTGCCCACAACTCCACCGACCTTAGTGTCATCCACAAATTTACTAACACATCCTTCTATGCCCTCATCCAGGTCGTTTATAAAAATGACAACCAGCAGTGGTCCCAACACCGACCCTTGCGGTACACCACAAGTAACTGAACTCCAGGATGAAATTTCCCATCAACCACCACTCGGTGTCTTCTTTCAGCTAGCCAATTTCTGATCCAAACCGCTAAAGCACCCTCAATCCCATGTCTCCATATTTTCTGCAATAGACTACCATGGGGAACCTTATCAAGCACTTTACTGAAATCCATATACACCACATCAACCGCGTTACTCTCATCCAACTGTTTGGTCACCTTCTCAAAGAACTCAATAAAGGTTTGTGAGGCATGACCTACCCTTCACAAAACACTGCTGATTATCCCTAATCAACTTATTCCTTTCCAGATGATTATAAATCTTCTCTCTTTGAATCTTTTCCAACACTTTACCCATAACCGAAATAAAGCTCACTGGTCTATAATTACTAGGGTTGTCTCTACTCCCCTTCTTGAACAAGGAAGCAACATCCTCCAGTCTTCTGGCACTATTCCTGTAGACAATGATGACATAAAAGATCAAAACCAAAGGCTCGGCATCTCCTCCCTGGCTTCCCAGCGAATCATAGGATAAATCCCATCTGGCTCAGGGGACTTATCTAGTTTCACATTTTCCAGAATTGCTAACACTTCCTCCTCATGAACCTCAATTCCATCTAGTCTAGTTTCCTGTACTTCAGTATTCTCCTCGACAACACTGTCTTTTTCTAGTGTGAACACTAGAAAAATCTTCATTTAGCACTGACCCATCTCTTCTGACTCTATACGCACAACTTCCCACTCCTATCTTTGATTGGCCCTAATCTTTCTCTAGTCATTCTTTTATTCCTGATATACTAATAGAAAGCCTTAGGGTTTTCCTCAATCCTATCTATCAATGACTTCTCATATCCCGTCCTGGCTCTTCTTAACCAGGAAAGACCTAAAGAGAGAGCTAACTTGTAACTTTCAAGCACCCTAACTGAGCCTTCACATCTCATCCTAATGTGAGCCACTTTCTTCCTCCTCTTCACAGGAAATTCAATTTCCTTAGTAAGCTACGGCTCCCGCGCATGACAACTTCCTCCCTGCCTGACAGGTACATATTTATCAAGGACACGCAGTAGTCCTTGAGTAAGCTCCACATTTCTATTGTACCCATCCCCTGCAGTTTCCTTCCACATCCTGAATCTTGCCTAATCATATGACAATTGCCTTTCCCCCAGCTATAACTCTTGCCCTACGGTATATACCTATCCGCTTCCCTTGCTAAAGTAAGCATAACCAAATTGTGATCACTATCACCAAAGTGCTTACCTATCTCCAAACCTAACACCTGGCAAGGTTCATTATCCAGTATCAAATCAAATGTGGCCTCGCCCCTTGTTGGCCTGTCTACATACTGTGCCAGGAAACCCTCCTGCACACATTAAACAAAACATTGACCCATCTAAAGAGCTTGAACGATAGTATTCCCAGTCAAAATTTGGAAAGTTAAAGTCCCCCATAACAACTATTGTTACGCTCACTCCTATCCAGAATCATCTTTGCTCTCCTTTCCTCTACATCTCTGGAACATTTCAGAAACCTATGGAAAGCTCCCAACAGCATGATCTCTCCTTTCCTGTTGCTAACCTCAGCCCATACTACCTCAGTAGATGAATCCTCAAATGCTCTTTCTGCAGCCATAATACTGTCCTTAACTAAACAAATCCACACCCCCTCCCCCTTTTTACCATTTTCTCTGATCTTACTGAAATGTCTAAATCCCGGAACTGCAACGACCATTCCTGTCCCTCCTCTAGCCATGTCTCCGAAATGGCCACAACATTGAAACCCCAGGTACCAACCCACGCTGCAAGTTCACTCAACTTATTCCAGATGCTCCTGACTTTGAAGTAGACACACTTCAAACCAACTTGTAGCTTGCCGGTACCCTCTTGCAACATTGAAACCTTATTTCAGACTCACTACTCTCTACCTCCTGCATAATGAAACCATAATCTGGGATCCCATCCCCCTGCTGAATTAGCTTAAACCCACCCGAAGATCATGAGCAAGTTTTCCCCTTCTCTAGTAAGTCTAGTAATATAAGCAGGTTCTGCTTGATTAGAAGGTCAGGCTCCTTTACATCTCCCGTGATTCACTGTCAAAAAAGACCTTGTTGTTATAATACATTTTGTTGGGCAAAAAAAGGAAGTTTTCACATACAGCTTGATTTTGCATGGGGGTTAGAAGAGTATGGGTAGGTCTAACTGAATACTTAAATTCATAAAAAAGGGTTCTGAGAATGCAGACAGAGAGAAAAACAAACAACACTCTGGTAATAAATTCAAAGCAAAACAGCAAAATCTTAAAATTAGAGGTGGGTCATTTTGGTGTGAAGTCAGGACACACTTCTTCACATGAAGGATATTGAGAATCCAGAGATTATTGTCCACTTTTTATTGCCAAGGCAATGTTAAAGATCACACAACACCAGGTTATAGTTCAACAGGTTTATTTGAAAGTACAAGCTTTTTCAGCGCTGCTCCTTCATCAAGTAACTAGAGGCACAGGATCACAGGACACTGAATTTATAGTAAATTTATATGATCCTGCCTCACTAACTACTGACTAAGGAGCAGCGCTCCGAAGGCTTGCACTTTCAAATAAACCTGTTGGACTATAAGCTGGTGTTGTGCAATTTTTAACTTTGTCCACCCCAGTCCAACACTAGCATAATAAAAAGTGAAGTTAAGGCCACTATCAGGTCACCCATGATCTTTTCCAATGATGGAACAGGCTCAATAAGCATCTCAAGCTCAGATTTCTTAGAACTTTATTTCCTATCATACTTTGTTGATTGCTACTAATGTTATAATGAGCCAAATTTGAACTACTGAACTAAGAATCATAGAGTCAGAGATATACAGCGTGGAAACAGACTCTTCAGTCCAAATCATCCATGCTAGTCAGATAGGACTAGATAAATTTAGGCTATTTGCCAGCACTTGGCCCATATCCCTCTAAACCCTTCTTATTCATATACCCATCGAGATGCCTTTTAAAATTATTGGGATTGTATGATAGACCCCCTAACAGAGGGAAATCGAGAAGCAAATTTGTAAGGAGATCTCAGTTATCTGTAAGAATAATAAGGTAGTTATGGTCGGGGATTTTAACTTTCCAAACATAGGCTGGGACTGCCATAGCGTTAAGGGTTTAGATGGAGAGGAATTTGTTAAGTGTGTACAAGAAAATTTTCCGATTCAGTATGTGGATGTACCTATTCTTGGAAAATAAGGCAGGGCAGGTGACTGAGGTGTCAGTGGGGGAGCACTTTGGGGCCAGCGACCATAATTCTATTAGATTTAAAATAGTGATGGAAAAGGATAGACCAGATCTAAAAGTTGGAGTTCTAAATTGGAGGAAGGCTAATTTTGACGGTATGAGGCAAGAACTTTCAAAATCTGATTGGGGGTAGATGTTTGCAGCGAAAGGGACAGCTGGAAAATGGGAAGCCTTTAGAAATGAGATAACGAGAATCCAGAGAAAGTATATTCCTGTCAGGGTGAAAGGAAAGGCTGGTAGGTGTAAGTATAATTATTCCTCAAATAATATTCCTCAATTCCTTGATAATTAAAGAAATTGAGGGTTTGGTTAAGAAAAAGAAGGAAGCATATGTCAGGTACAGACAGGATAGATCGAGTGAATCCTTAAAAGAGTATAAAGGAAGTAGGAGTATACTGAAGAGGGAAATCAGGAGGGCAAAAAGGGGACATGAGATAATTTTGACAAATAGAATTAAAGGAACATCCAAAGGGTTTTTACAAATGCATTAAAGACAAAAGGTAATGAGGGACAGAATAGGGCCCCTCAAAAGATTAGCAAGGCGGCCTTTGTGTGGAGCCACAAGAGATCGGGGAGATATTAAACAAGTATTTTGCATCAGTACTTACTGTGGAAAAGGTCATGGAAGATACAGAATGCAGGGAAATAGATGGTGACATCTTGCAAGATGTCCAGATTACAGACAAAGAAGTGCTAGATGTCTTGAAATGGGTAATGGTGGACAAAAACCCAGGACCTGATCAGGTGTACTCTAGAACTCTGTGGGAAGCTAGAGAAGTGATTGCTGAGCCTCTTGCTGAGATATTTGTATAATCGATAGTCACAGGTGAGGTGCCAGAAGACTGGAGGTTGGCAAACGTGGTGCCACTGTTTAATAAGGGTGAGAAGGACAAGCCAGGGAACTATAGACCAGTGAGCCTGACGTTGGTGGTGGGCAAGTTGTTGGAGGGAATCCTGAGGGACAGGATGTAAATGTATTTGGAAAGGCAAGGACTGATTATGGATAGTCAACATGGCTTTGTGTGTGGGAAATCATGTCTCACAAACTTGATTGAGTTTTTTTAAGTAGTAACAAAGACGATTGTTGAGGGCAAACCAGTGAACATGGTCTACATGGAATTAAGTAAGGCATTCGACAAGGTTCCCCATGGGAGACTGATTAGCAAAGTTAGATCTCATGGAATACAGGGAGAACTAGCCATTTGGATACAGAACTGGCTCAAAAGGTAGAAGACAGAGGGTGGTGGTGCAGGGTTGTTTTTCAGACTGGAGGCCTGTGACCAGTGGAGTGCCACAAGGATCGGTGCTGGGTCCACTACTGTTCGTCATTTATATAAATGATTTGGATGCGAGCAAGTGAGGTATAGTTAGTAAGTTTGCAGATGACACCAACATTGGAGGTGTAATGGACAGCAAAGAAGGTTACCTCAGATTACAATTGGACCATCTGATCAAGATCCCATGGGCTGAGAAGTGACAGATGGAGTTTAAATTTAGATAAATGCGAGGTGCTGCATTTTGGGAAAGCAAATCTTAGCAGGACATATACACTTAATGGTAAGGTCCTAGGGAGTGTTGCTGAACAAAGACCTTGGAGTACAGGTTCCTAGCTCCTTGAAAGTGGAGTCGCAAGTAAATAGGATAGTGAAGAAGGCGTTTGGTAGACTTTCCTTTATTGGTCAAAGTACTGAGTAGCGGAGTTGGGACGTCATGTTGCGGCTGTACAGGACATTGGTTAGGCCACTGTTGGAATATTGCGTGCAATTCTGGTCTCCTTCCTATCGGAAAAGGGTTCAGAAAAGATTTACAAGGATGTTGCCAGGGTTGGAGGATTTGAGCGAGAGGGAGAGGTTGAATAGGCTGGAGCTGTTTTCCCTGGAGCATCGGAGGCTGAGGAGTGACCTTAGAGGTTTATAAAATCATGAAGGACATAGGATAAATAGACAGTCTAAGTCTCTTCCCTAGGGTGGGGGAGTCCAGAACTGGAGGGCATAGCTTTCAGGTGAAGTGGGGGGGGGGGAGATAGGCAACTTTTTTCATGCAGAGGATGGAATGAGCTGCCAGAGGAAGTGGTGGAGGCTGGTACAATAGCAACATTTAAAAGGCATTTGGATGGATATATGAATAGGAAGGGTTTGGAGAGATATGGGGCAGTTGCTGGCAGGTGGGACTAGATTGGGTTGGGATATCTGGCCGGCATGGACAAGTTGGACTGAAGGGTCTGTTTCCATGCTGTACATCTCTATGACTCTAAATGTTGTAATTGTACCAGCCTCCACCACTTCCTCTGGCAGCTCACTCCATACACGCACCACTCTGAAAAAGTTGTCCCTCAGGTCTTTTTTAAAATTTTCCCCTCTTACCTTAACCTATGCCCCTGTTTCTCCAATCCTGGGGAAAAGACCTTGGCTATTCACACTATGCATGCTCTTCACCCTAGTCACTCTTCAGCCTCCGACGCTCCAGAGAAAACAGCCCCAGCCGATTCAGCCTCTCCCTGTAGCTCAAACCCTCCAACCCTGGCAACATCCTTGTAAATCTTTTCAAGTTTCATAACATTCTTCCTATAACAGAGACTCTAGAATTTTGTATGAGATAATGGTAAGGAGAGGAACTTTAAATAAATTGATAAATTAATAAGGCTAAATAGTTTTTGTTTGTGGTTTGTTCTGAATGGTTAGTTAAAGGGGTGTGTTTGTTGATGATTTGTATTGGTGGGTGGTGCCTGGGACATGTCAAATGCTGGAGCACTGATGCATATATTGTTAATATTGGCACAGAAGGGGTGAGACAGGTAGGGAAAGGATTGTGGTGTAGAACACACACTGTTTAAGGCAAGGGAGACCAAAAAACAAAAATAAAAAAGGTAAAAACAATGACTGCAGATGCTGGAAATCAGATTGTGGATTAGAGAGGTGCTGGAAAAACACAGCAGTTCAGGCAGCATCCGAGGAGCAGGAAAATCGACGTTTCGGGCAAAAGCCCTTCAGCAGGAATAGAGGCAGAGTGCCTGCAGGGTGGAGAGATAAATGAGAGGAGGGTGGGGGGGTGGGGAGAAAGTAGCATAGAGTACAATAGGTGAATGGGGGTGGGGATGGAAGGGATAGGTCAGGGAGGGCAGGGTGGAGTGGATAGGTGGAAAGGAAGATAGGCAGGTAGGACAAGTCATGGGGAACTTCACCGGTTCTGGCAGTGGACTTCACCGGTTTCCTCATTTTCCCCTTCCCCCACCTCACCCCAGTTTCAAACTTCCAGCTAAGCACTGTCCCCTTGACCTGTCCTACCTGCCTATCTTCCTTTCCACCTATCCACTTCACCCCTCCTCCCTGACCAATCATCTCCATCCCCTCCCCCATTCACCTATAGTACTCTATGCTACTTTCTCCCCACCCCCCCACCCTCCTCTCATTTATCTCTCCATCCTGCAGGCACTCTGCCTCTATTCCTGATGAAGGGCTTTTGCCTGAAACGTCAATTTTCCTGCTCTTTGGATGCTGCCTGAACTGCTGTGTTTTTCCAGCACCACTCTAATCCAGAATCAAAAAACAAAGCCACCTAACTGAAGGAATAGGAGGGGAGGGATGAAAATAATGGTATGAGGTTGATACGAGTGGCCTGCGAGGGAGGGAATGAAGTGATGAAATCGATTGAATGAGGCAAAATATCATGGATATTTATTTGATGTACATCATTGGAAACCTACTCCTTGTGCCAAAAAAATTAAGGATTTCTGGATTTAGAGGAAAAAATACTTTAGAAAGGCTGTCACGCAAAATAGAATACATCAGGATTAATTCTATAGATGATGATAATAATCTAAGTAATTTAGAATTTTAATTGCCTAAGTCCAAATGACATGCCATTGTTTACAGCAGGACTGCAGGAGAATGTTACAATTAATCTGAATTCTGAACAAGTACATTGTCATCGAACAAAATTGGAGGAAAGAACTAACTACCAATGATAGATGCTGAAATTAAAGATGTTGAAATTAAACAGGCAGATTTCCAGGAATTAAGAATACTTATTCCTCAATTAATATAAAATAGTGGCAAATATGCCTTTTTAAACTCCGTAGAAACAGTTCCCAATTAGGCTTTCATATTCTATACTACAAAGGCCGAGATTTTGACAAAATTTGTATTTATGCTCCAGCCAGTTTTTAAACACATGGACAGCTTATCAGGATATTTTCAAGAGTCATATTTCATTCTGCTAAAATTCTAGATGACAGACCAATAAATCCTACATTTGACAGAGAATGTTTTGTTATTTTCTACTCATAATATTCTTAAATTTTTAACATCACTTCCCCATTCTCTGTGAGCAATGTCACAGGAGACAAGTTAAAACAATGACACGTAAACCAAGTGTCTACATCAATTTTCGTAAACAAGTACAGGTTAGCACTTAAACTTGAGTTTAAAAATGCTATGTGTCAATTTAACCTCTAAGTTTGGATAACAGAAACAGGTAGTGGCAAAGGTGTCCGAGACTCCTAAATGAGATCACTTGTTTATAATAATTTTTACATAGACACCTTTAATGAATGGCTCCAGTGAAAGGTGGCAGCCAGTGTCAAAGAAAGAATGGTATCATTATTTTAAAAAATGATTCATGGCAAATTTGGGATAAAAGTATTGCTAAGAAACTGATGACTACAACATTGAAAATGGTTTTTAAAATTTATGGAACAAAAATCAATGTTGTAAACATCAATTAAAATGTTAAAGTGACTTCCAAAATCACCTCAGAAATTTTCCAGGTGCGCTGATCAATAGTTATCACTAAACCACCATCCTTAAAACAGGCCTTCTGGTTATTATCACAGTTGCTGGAGGAGATTGGAACAAGACTTAAAAGTTGCTTTGCTCTTGTCTACATTGCATCACTGATTGCACTTCAAGTGTATTTAACATTAAATGACAGCATGAGAATTCCAAAAGTGCCACTGAAATGCAATCTCATTTTTCTCTTATTGAATGAAATGACCAATGCATGTTTAATTCAGACCAATAATGGAATCTTAAAGACAGATCTTGAAGCAGAAATTATATACCACAAAAGAGATAATTCATTTGACAAGGGTAGAAAAACAAAATACGGGCAGAAGGTTAGAAGGATATAATGGAAAATTCAAATTGCAAGCACATGTTAAAAAGGAACTAAAGTTTTAAATCACAGCAGAGAACAGTGGATATACTGATATATTTATTTAAAAATATACCCAAGAGACCTGGATAGAAACATAGAATCCCTACATGTGGAAAAAGGCCATTTAGCCTACAGAGTCTGCACTGGCACTCCGAACATCATTCCACACAGACCCAACTCCTACCTTATTCTCTGTAGCCCAACACTTACCATGGCTAGATTAGAGTGGTGCTGGAAAAGTACAGTGGGTCAGGTAGCATCTGAGGAGCAGGAAAAATCGACATTTCAGGCAGGAGCCCTTCATCAGGAATGAGGCTGGATGCCTCGGGGGTGGAGAGATAAATGAGAGGGGAGGGGTGGGGGGGGAGAAGGTAGTTGAGAGCGCAATAGGTGGATGAAGGAAGGGGTAAAAGGTGATAGGTGGGAAGGGAGATTGGCAGGTAGGACATGTCAGGAGGAGGATAGGGGGGGGGGGGGGGGGGCGGGGGAGGGGAAATGAGGAAACTGGTGATATCCACATTGATGCCCTGGGGTTGAAGTGTTCCGAGGCGGAAGATGAGGCATTCTTCCTCCAGGCATCAGGTGGTGAGGGAGTGGTGGTGGAGGAGGCCCAGGACCTGCATGTCCTCAGCAGAGTGGGAGGGGGTCTGAGGAAGAACACCTCATCTTCCAGGGCCCTTCAACTCCAGGGCATCAATGTGGACATCACCAGTTTCCTCATTTCCCCTCCCCCAACCTTACCCCAGCTCTAAGCCCCAGCTCAGCACCATCCTCATGACCTGTCAATCTTCTGTCCCACCTATCCACCCCTCTCTGACCCATCACCTTTACCCATTCCTCCATCCACCTATTGCACTCTCAATTACCCCCTCCCATTTATCTCTCCACCCCCCTGAGGCTTCCAGCCTCGTTCCTGATGAGGAGCTCCTGCCCGAAACATCAATTTTCCTGCTCCTCAGATGCTGCCTGACTTGCTGTGCTTTTCCAACACCACTCTAATTTTGACTCTAATCTCCAGCATCTGCAGTCCTCACTTTCGCCTACTTAACTTACCATGGCTAACCTACCTAGCTTGCATTTCCATGGACACGACAGGACAATTTAGCCTGGCCAATCCACCTAATCCACACATCTTTGGACTGTGGGAGGGAACCAGTACACCTGGTGGAAACCACACGCAGTCATGTGGAGAATATCTGGGTGGAAGTTGCACAGTGACCTGATGCTGGAATCGAACCAGAGTCCCTGGCAATGAGGCAGCAGTGCTAACCACTGAGCCACTGGTTCCTCTTTGAGAGGTTCTAGAGCGAGAGGTCACTTGTAAAATATGAAAAAGTGTTGTCCATTTAAAACAGAGATGAGATGGTTCTTTTCTTCCCTCAGAGTGCTGCAAGTTTTTGAAAATCTCTCCATGAAAAGGCAATGGAAGCTGAACATTTGAATTTTTTTTAAAAAAAAGGCAGACAGATAGATAGATTCTTGGTGTGGAAGGGGGAAGTAATGTTGCCAAAGCTAGCTGGAAACATAGATGAGATTACAATTAGATCAAGGGTTCAAATGGACTACTTGCTCCATGTTCTTATGTTTGTATATGCAGCAGCTTTGACGGAAGCAAAAATAAAACGTTTCGAGTAGAGATTAGTGAAAAAAAGCATTTAGCTTCGAAACATAAATCGTGAATTTCTTGGAGCCAATCATTTTCGAGGCAGTGCCCAGATTATTTTTCATTCCACTTATTTCAAAAGCCTTCACCCCAGAGTTGGATTACTGGTAACATAGGAAAGGTTCTAAGAAATGAAACAAAAACACAGCATTTCTAACATAACAATATAAGTAACCTCAATATGTCACGATACATCTGTTCAACTTAGGAGCTGCATTCAAATTTTCTGCAGGCAATCAAATATTTTCCTCCTGAGGCAGCTCAGGAATACTCATTTGGCTTCCACACTAATCTGCAAAGGGAACAAGATGATGATTTTCAATAACTTGATTTGAAAATTGAAATTTCTTTGACTTATTGAACAATTTTGTTTTCATGCAACAGTAAAGAAACCTGCTTCATATTGACCTGGAGGATATACAATTAAAAACCAATATGCTCAAGGTCTTCTTTAGATACATTTGTAAATATTTTTTAAAAATTCAAGTGCAGGAATCCAAACATGAATTAATGAAAATGGGTAAAAAGCTTAAATGACATGTAGAATGTAATGTTTAGTTAGATCAAGCCAGACGTCAAAGGGTCATTGTTCTGAAATCGGTTCTGAAGGGTCACTGGACTTGAAACATTAACTCTGCTTTCTCTCCACAGATGCTGCCAGACCTGATGAGTTTCCCCAACAATTTCTATGTGTGTTTCTGGTTTCTAGCATCTGCATTCTTTGAGTTTTTCCTGATAAAGCATTATCGATTTGATTCCCAATCTGCACTCATTTCTTCTGCAAACAAGAAGCTGAGGCAATAATATGATTAGATTTAACATCAAGGATTGGGAGTGAGGCACAAGGAAACCACCACCACCGAAAAAACAAAACTTATTGCCATTCTTCTGTTCCTGTTTGGGAAATCAACTTGTGTAAATGTTAGACAGAAGTGGCCATAGATCCAACCGTACTCTCCAAAATGAAAACCAAAAGAACTGCAGATGCTGTAAATCAGGGACAAAAACAGAAATTGTTGTAAAGGCTCACCAGGTTTGGCAGTACCTGTAGGGAGAAATCAAAGTTACTGTTGTAGGACGAGTGACCCTTCCTCAGAACCATCTCCTCCAAAAATGAAGCGCTGCATTAACAGCTATCCAACAAATGACCAAGATTGAATGGTTCCGCTCAGCACTTATGGCCCCATTTTATGCCCCTTGAGAATGCTTCTCAGTAGAAGTTGGCACGTTTGGGAGGGATGGGCATGAGGAATCATGGAAAATAGAATGCTTAAGAAATTTTTGCTAACTCCAACACTAAAATCAGGTAAGTACATGAAAAGAAAAGCAAAACTTCATGTGGAATGGTTGCTTTCGCAAGCAGCTGGCATATAAAAAAAAACCAAGTAGGGTCAAATGGCCACCTTCTGTTTTGTAATCATTTTTAGTCGAGAGTCTCTTTTGTCCTGCTCATCATTTCTCTCTCAAATAACGTCACTGCAACAGATTATCTGGTCAGCATATTGCTGGTTGTGGAAGCTTAGCATATGAAACATTGTCTACTTTGTTTCCTTTATTACAACAGCACAGTGAACCATACTTTATAAATAACTTTTGATTAGGGACTTCACAGCCTTCTGGACTCAATTTCAAATCATAACCACTGTTCCGTTTTAGAAGAGAGGGGGGCAGAAATAGGTTATTTGGCCCATGCCATCCAAAAAGGAGCAGCTTGAATGTGATGACAGAGTAATGCCATTCATTTAATTGCCTTCCAACCGACTGAAAAACTTCATGTTTATTCTTCCACTGCACCCCAGCTCTTGATTAAATTCCATTATTTGTGGACGCTGTTTCTCTGCTTCTGTTTCTGCCAAGCCTATTCTATTTATTCTTTAAAAGTATTTCATCAGCTGCATGTTTTGGAGGCACCCACAATTTCTGGAAGGTGCTATATAAATGCAAGACTTTCGAAATTTAAAATTGTAGCATTCCTTATTTAGCTGTTCTGATACAACCCCACCGCTCTATGGCCGAATGTTTCAGCTTCCCCTCCCACTCTGCCGAGGACATGCAGGTCCTGGGCCTCCTCCATCGCCACTCCCTCACCACCCGGCGCCTGGAGGAAGAACGCCTCATCTTCCGCCTTGGGACCCTTCAACCCCAGGGCATCAATGTGGACTTAACCAGTTTCCTCATTTCCCCTTCCCCCAACCTTACCCCAGTTCCAAACTTTCAGCTCAGCACCATCCTCCTGACCTGTCCCATCTGTCAATCTTCCTTCCCACCTATCCGCTCCACCCTATCACCTTTATCCCTTCCTCCATCCAGCTATTGCACTCCCAGCTGCCTTCCCATAGTCCCACTCCCTCCCATTTATCTTTCTATCCCAGACGCTCCCAGCCTCATTCCTGATGAAGGGCTTTTGCCCGAAACGTCGATTTTCCTGCTCCTTGGATGCTGCCTGACCTGCTGTTCATTTCCAGCACCACTCTGATTTTGACTCTAATCTTCAGCAACTGCAGTACCCACTTTCGCCTACAATTTTAATAATGTCAAGTATGCAACTTCTAGAGCAACAATGAAATACCTACCAAAGCCTGACTCCTGAACTTGGAATCATAGGGTTGTCCTTTTTATTAAGCCTTGGTCAATCCCTGGCTCTTGTGTGAATATCTTGTGTGTAGTCAGCCAAAAGCCACATTTCACTGCAGTCAAATTAGCACCCGAGACCAAGCCAGGATAATATCATTGAGCTGAATTTCCAGAAAATAATTTTACAAAGTTCTGGAAGACTAGGATAATTACGTGTGAATGAGTCAGCTGGTGAAATGTACAAACAGCAATCAAGTTTGGGTGGGGCCCTGGGGGAGGGGGAAGGAGGGTTTTGCTGGAGGAGCGATGGAGAGAGAAAAAAAGAGAGCTCAATTGATTTTTTAAAAAACAGGGATTTGAGCGATGAGAGTTATGGCCACATTTGTAGCATAATCATGTGAAAAATCCAGCAACACTTATTTGACGTCAGAAGCAACTCACTACAACTTCTATGCAACTGCCGACCAGTAAAGCAAGATTCTGACTCAGTAGCAGTGAGTTGCCAATTAAGGGGGAATTATACTTAGACAAATGCCATAGTTTGCCTACTAGCCCCTTATTAAATATTCAGTCTACCTCCTTACCAAATGCACCAAGATAGATACAGAAGTCAGAGCAAGTACCTGGCAGATTCAGCTCACTGTTGGCTCCGAGCACCTCCATGTTGGACAATGGATCCCAAAATCTCTGCACATGCTACATGGGCACCAGCCACATACACCTATCTCCATGTACATTGACACATGTCAGATGCCAATATCCAAGAACCCTCATGGTACATTTCTGGTCCATTTATAGTACACTTCTGCACTTCAATGCTGCACTGACAACACTCATTGTAATGCTGCTGCAAGGACACTGTACACTCAGACACCGTGTCTGCGTGGGTTTCCTCTGAGTGCTCCAGTTTCCTCCCACAGTCCAAAAGAATGTGCAGATTAGGTGAATTGGCCATGCTAAATTGCCCGTAGTGTTAGGTGAAGGGGTAAATGTAGGGGAATGGGTCTGGGTGGGTTGCTCTTCGGAGGGTTGGTATGGACTTGTTGGGCCAAAGGGCCTGTTTCCACACCAAGTAATCTAATCTACACTCGTGGACTCAACCAGGTTCTTTTGCTGGTCTCTCTATTTGCTGCCATAGCACTCAGTCCAAGCCTACCTGGAAGCTCATAACATCCCTGCTTGCCTTGCATTCCCTCTTTGCATTTTGCAGAGGGGGCGATGGTCTATTAATCCAGAGAACCTGCACTCCAAGGTCTCTTTGTTCAGCAACACTCCAGAAGACTTTACCATTAAGTCCTGCTAAGATTTGCTTTCTCAAAATGCAGCAACTCATGTTTATCTAGATTAAACTCCATCTGCCACTTCTCAGCCCATTGGCCCATCTGGTCAAGATGGCTGCACTCACGATGGCAGAGTGGAGAAACTGAAGAAGGATTACACCCGAAATGTCAACTTCTCCACTTCCTGATGCTGCCTGGCTTGCTGACTGCAGTTTTTTCTGTCTCTGGCAGAGTGGAGTGGGACACTGTACTTCTACACCAAAGGCCTGTGCATTCCTCCAGATGGCACAGTGTACACTGACCTAGCTGACAGTCTTGGATCAAGCTGGACATGCCCTGGGTGTCGTAGTCTCTTCAGCTGGTCCTGGGGAAAGAGGATGTCCCACCTACACACCAATCCATCCAGTTCATCTCAGGTTGACCAACACTGGTACACAATGAGCACGGGTATAAATCAGTGTTGGTTAGCTCAGTTGGCTGGATAGTTGGTTTGCAATGCAGAGCGACACCAACAACGTGGGTTAAATTCCCATTCTAGCAGAGGACACTATGAAGGTCCTTCTCAACTTCACCTCTCATCTGAAGCATGGTGACCGTCACGTTAAACCACCACCTCTCTCTCGGTAATGAGAGAGCAGCTCTCTGGGGACTATGGCAACTTTGCTTTGAATCACAGTTATGGGACTTAGTGCAAATAAGGATGCTGGCAACAGAAGTTTGGACATCATTTGGCATTTCAAGACACTATTAACATAATGTCTGAACACAATTGCAGAGCCTCTAAGATCAGATGGACCATTTTACTTGCAAATCTCAAATCATGCCACTTTCAAAAATGTGCAAGTTTAACAGATTAAATATTTCATTTGAATGATTGTGCCATCACATGACCCTTTGTTTTTTGATACCTGACTTTTCATCAACCAACAGCTGAGCAGAGATTGTTACATATTATTTACTGGTAGAAATGGTTCATATATCAATTGCTTTATTGCAAAGTGTTTGTGAGATCAAATTAATCTACTCTAGTACAAAAATAAAGGCAACAAAATTGAACAGCCGCATTCCCCTCCTTCACACAGCCCAAGCCTCAAAAAAGAAGCGAATAGCAACTTGGTATTGATGCCCAACATCCTTTTCAAGCCTAGACAAAAAACAGGCCCAGTGGTATTGTCACTGGGCTGTTAATCCAGAGAGACAGGTATATTCCGGGGGCCTGGATTCAAATCCCTCAATTGAAAAATGGTGGCATTTGAATTCAATAACAATCTGGAATTCAGAGCTTAATAATGACCATGAATCTATTGTTAATTGTCAGAAAAAAAACATCTGATTCATTAATGTCATTTAGAGAAGGAAATTGCCAACCTGATATAATCTAACCTATATGTGACTCCAGACCAAAAGCAATGTGGTTGACTCTTAACTGCCCTCTAGGTAATTAGGGATGGGCAATACGTGCTGGCCCAGCCAGTGATGCCCTCGTCCCGTGAATGAATAAATTCAGAAAAAGCTGCTGAAAAGAAGTGCAAAGACTGTAGATGCTTCGAGTTCTGAATATGGCACAGTTCTTCGGTTGCTCACTATGAGCATCACTTCTCTAATTATCTTGTTTACAAATAAATCCCCTTCTCCATTTTAGTCTGGCCTTGAAAGGCTGCACGAATAACTGGCTGTATTAGGTGTAAAGCATAAGCAGGACTGTATGGTAAACACTGAATGTGGTATCTGGTGCAATAAAACATTTTTGAAGAATAATTCCTAGTCTTCTCATTTGCAAAAAGTGTGAAGAAGTTTCAGAATGCATTATTAGCTGACAGTTTGAGTTCTGAAACATAGGAATGATGATTTGATTTATATTTCTGTATTAACAAGAAGAGCATGTGGGTTTTAGTTTAATTCAAGATTTATACCATCGGGGAGAAGGCCTCCATTCTGAATAACCACCCTCTGGATTCGAGAACGTGTCATGTACAAGTCTAAATGAAAGAATAATACAGTACATAAGGAGGACCTCATAGTGAGGAGCCTCAAGGACAATGGATGTGCAGACACCCACCAGATCAAGGGGTAAGTAATTTCAACTTCACTCACATTAACTGGGATTGCCTTTGTGTGAAAGATTAAAATAATCCTTGGATAAGCACATGGATGATGATGGGATAGTGTAGGGGGACGAGCTGAGAGTAGTTCACAGGTCGGTGCAACATAGAGGGCCAAAGGGCCTGTTCTGTGCTGTATTGTTCTATGTTCTATTTATTCTAAGAGTGGAGTTGGGTTGTCTGGAGATTTATTTCAGTTCCACGCATTTAAATTAGATCCTTAAAACCTATAGAGGTGAATAATTCAGTGCATTAATTAACAAAAGGTAGGAGAGAGAGGGAAAAAAAACAGTTGCCTAGTAGTCTGGTAAAACAAAAGTCACATTAATCGATAAGCAGTATCTGCATTCACAAAGAGGGGGGTCAGTAACAGCAGGAATACCGTTATACAAGTCACCAAAGCAGTCAGTGCAGGGGAAATTGTTCCCAGTTACTTAGAAGAATATCTCATGAGCAAAAGGCTGCAGAAGATGTGAATTTAAAGAACCCCTGTTAAACAATAAGTGAGCTGCATTAGCAATTAATGGTCACAGGAAAGGGAATTAAGGGCATTGAGTTAATTCCGTTACTTGCCCATCTGAACAAGGAGCTTTAAAGAGGAGACAGGAATGAGCTTCATTGAGGTTTCAATGTCTTTAAATGTAGCTGTTGGGAGAAAAAGGGTTTCTGGAACAATTTTATGACAAATATCAAATAGTTCCTGTATTTCAGGATGTGAATGCACCCCCTTTTGCATGTCATAAACACTGATGCTCTTCTAATAATAAAAAAATACATTGGCAGACTCTTGTGAATATGTTCAGTGACTGGCCATCATGGTAAACAGTTAGCAAAAATTTAAAAACTCATCCAATCAAGCCCAATCTGACTTGTTCTGATATTATTATTAGCAGGGATCATTTAAAAAAATGTCTATAGGTTTTGGTTCAAAGGGGAGTTGCATGATCAGGAAGCATTCTCTTGGCTATGATGGGAAAGTACAAATACTAAAGAAAATCTGCCCTGTAAGATACACCCACCCACCATGGTGGTCCTGCAGTAAAATTTAAAAACTACTTCTACCACTTCCATCTATGCATTTCCCCCTCAATTATTTCGCATTCTCAGTAACTTCCATCTTTGTAATTGCCTGGTTTTGATAAACATCATTACAAATGTCATTTCACTTTCATCTTTAGTTTATTGGTAAGCTTTACAATTGACAATGTCAACAACTCAAAATGATTGTGACATTTCCTAATAAATTTGGAAGGTGTGCGTACTTGCTTGTGCAGGGGCAGGGGTATTGGCAATTAAAAAAGGTGAGAGCAAAACATGTCAAAGAAAATGCAGAACCACCAGGGTTGTAGGTACTTTATCACTACGCAACAAAACCTGAGCCTCGCATTGGGGAAGACAACTGACTTACAGTTTCACTGTGTTAATGCCTTTTGAGAACAAGACATTTTGTACCTCACAGTTTCCTGTACGAAACATTCTGGTACACCATAAAAAATGCTTAAAATGTAAATCAAGTAAGCCACATAGGAAGGAACAACAAAGTGAAAAACTTGTATTTCAAGTGTGCTTTGAAGCGATTAAATTGAACAACTGTCACATTTCTCTCCAACTCATGGCACAGAAATCCTCTTGCATTTTAGGTATTTGGGCATATAATCTGGATGTGCGATTCTGAAACAGTGCTGCTGCACTGTCAGACATGACATCTTTTCAGCTGGATATCACAAATCTCAACCTCATTTAGAACTGACATCATGTTCAGATAAGGGTCACTGGACCTGAAACATTGACACGGTTTTTGACTCCACAGGTGCTGCCAGACTTGAGTTTCTCCAGCAATTTCTGTTTTTTATTTCAGATTTTCAGCATTGAAAAAACACTTTAAACAAAAAATTGTCAAAACATTTCCTTCAAAAATGAACAAGACATACAAAGGAATATATTTGGATTTTCAGAAGGCTTTTATGGGTTACCACATATATGACTACTAAATAAAGTAAGAGCCTATGGTGTCAGAGGTAGTACATTAGCATGGATACAGGATTGGCCAAGATAGAGTTGGGGTAAGGGAGGCATTTTCAGGATGGCAACCTGTAACTAGTAGTGTCCCACAGGGATCAATAGTGAGGTCACAATTACTTACAATATATTAAATGACTTGAATCAGGAAAGTAAATGTACTGTTGCCAAGTTTGCAGATGACAAAATAGATGGAAAGGCAAGTGGAGAGGATGACAGTGTACATAAAGTGGTGAGGATGACAGTGTACGTAAAGTTGTACAGACAGAGTAAGCAAATGGAAAGGACTTGACAGGTAGAACATAATGTTTAAAATGTGAGGTGGTGCACTTTGGCAGGAAGATGATAAGTTGAACATTCTTTAAATGGAGAATGAATGCAGAAAACTATGATGTAGTAGCATTTGGGAGTCCTTGTCCATGAATCTCAAAACTAGCATCTATGTTCAGTGGGTAATAGGAAAGGTAAATGCTGGCCTTTATTTCAAAGGAATGGAGTATAAATCATGGGAAGTTTTGTTATAACTATATAGGGCACTACTCAGACAACAGCTGTGAATAGTTTTGGACACTTTATCTAAGGGGAGATATACTAGTATTGGAAACAGTTCAGGGAAGATCCATTAGGCTGATCCATCAGGTATGGAAGAACTGTCTTATGAGGACAGATTGAGTATATTGGGTCTGCACTTGTTGGAATTGATAAGAATGGGAGGTAACCTTATTGAAACAAAGATTGTTAGGGGGTTTGACAGAGTAGATGTGGAAAGATTGGTTCTCGACTCTCCCACAATGGGAAACGAATGGCATGATCTCAAAGGAGTTGTACAGAGGAGCAGCAAACATGTAAAATCTTTTAAAACCATACTGGAACCTATTATTAATTGCAGGGGAGAATGTGAGGGGTAAGGGGAGTCCTTTTCAAAGAACAGCTCCCACTGCAGGGTTTTGCTTGTGGTTGTTAACCAGTGGTTCTGACCGGAAGAGACATGAACTGGATGACAGGAGCAGGTAGGATTCAGCTAAACTGCAACTCCTCGACGAGAGTGGTTTTACAGACTTAGATTCAGGCAACCACAAATCTTTCTACACCACTTTCAGGTTACAGTGTGTTCATTAACTCCCTGAAAATGTATAAAAATACTTTTCTAAAGACTAAAATCAAGGACTGATATCCTTGCTTAAAGGAACACATCATAAAGGACATAGAGTCATAGAGATGTACGGCATGGAAACAGACCCTTCAGTCCAACCTGTCCATGCTGACCAGATATCCCAACCCAGTCTAGTCCCACCTGCCAGCACCCGGCCCATATCCCTTCAAACATAAGCAAAAGAGTAAACTGCATGGCCCTTTCAGCTTGCTCTGCCATTCGCAATGTGATTTTGACTGATTGTCTCCCTCAACTCCATTTTTTCAACTGCTTCAAGTATCCTTTGAACTCTAAAAGGCACCAAAAATTTAGCATTTTATTTTTTCAATACTTTTAATGAAGCAGCATCCACAAACCTTCACATTAGACAATCCCAAATGGTCACAACCTTAGGTGAACAAAAAAAAACAAAGTTCTCATCTCAGCCCTAAATGATCGATCAGTTACCCTGTATTCCAATCTCAGTGTTTAACATGACTCTGAAGGAACTTCAATGAGATTGCCCCTCATCCTTCCAAACTCCAGAGAATGCAGATCAGAAAGTTACTCACTGAAGCAATCCTTTGATCCCAGGAACCAAACTAATTAAAATCGGTGCCACCATCAAGGCAAGTATACACTTCCTTAGATACAAAAACCAAAATTGCTTACCGTATTTTCGGAGAAAGCGTGAGGACTGCTGATGCTAGAGATAAGAGTCAAGTGTGTGGCGGTAGAAAAGCACAGCCGGTCAGGCAGCATCCGAGGAGCAGGAAAATTGACATTTCAGGCATAAGCCCGGTTTCAGGAATGTGTACTTTAGGTACTGTCCTACCAAAGTCCTACACAATTGTAACAAGACTTTTTCCTGCTGGGGTCCTAAAGGCACGCTGGAGAACGGGGTGGAGTCAGGTTCATTATAGGATTCAGAAATGGAATTAGCTATTTACTTAAAAAGGAACAATGTTATGGCGAGAAGGCAGGAGAATGGCATTAATTGAAGTGCTCATTTGGAGAGTCAGTGCAGACACAATGGGCTTCATGGCCTTCTTTGTACTAGAGAAATTGAGATTCTGTGAAATTCATGGTTTGAAAAAAAATAGACTTTTTGAAATTATAGCCATCTCAAGTGCAATCCTGCTAAAGAAACATGTAATGAAATCTGATCCACATCTGTGACTAGTCAGTGACCCCACAGTACTAGGAGAGGAGTAAACTACAGTCAGGGTATATATACTGCAAATCTGATTACTGGGAGTTCACAGCCCTGCTGTGCATATATTTCCCAGTATTGGGATAGAAGAACACAGCTGTTGTTAGGGACAGATGATATGAAGGGACAGCTGAATGAACAGCACCAAACAGAATCCAAAAGTATCAACCCATTAAATAATGGGCTCTCTCATCTGTATGTTGACCGGTTGCCTGTTACACAATGTGCCTGACAAAATGACATGTACACCTGGAGGGTCAAGTTAAAATCTCTATCCAATATTCCTCCATCAGCAACAAAATGAGTGCATCACAACAACAGAGCAGTTTGTTACAGTGAATGTATTTTTTAAGTGTTTCAATATCTTATTTTCAAGCTGACGTTTAAAAGATAGAGCCACTTATCAAGGAGTGGTCCAAGAGATGTACAGTACACAAAGTCTCCATTGTTGGACTTGAACAGTTTAACTTTAGATAACATGTAACACGCACCATATTCACTGGATACAAGAAAACAAGCCTGAAGTGTTACAAACAGAACAATTTCATATCTAACCAATCACTCTTTCAAGAACATTTAATTGAAGGGTGTTCCAACTGCACATGACTAAAGCCTGTGGTATTTTGTTTTCTTGGGGTAGTGGTTTGAAATGTGTGGGGAATGGAGTGGGGTGTGGGAAAGGGAGTGATAGGTGGGAATCACAGGAGATGAATTCAAATTCTTGTAAAATATCCATGCAGAAACAAAACTAGAAAAGGCAATTGGTTTCTTTTGGACACAGACACAGCTGGAATTGCAGAATACTGACATCAGGAACAGAGAGTTCTAGAATCCCATGTAATAAAAACACAATTTGATTTATTAACACATTATAAACAAGTGGCCGATATGTATACTTTCCTTTTGTTAAAAGGAAGGAGGTGCAGTGTCATATAAGTGGGAGTCAGGTCGGGCCCTTTGTTTTGCCCTCTGATTCACAAGCCATATTCCTACACAACATTTCCACTCTCCTGATTGCAGAAGATGCAGTTAAGGAACCAGATGATAGGATTGGATAGAAGGCATTGGTCAATAATCTTGGATCAGTGGGGTGGCATGGTGGCTCACTGGTTAGCACTGCTGCCTCACAGCACCAGGGACCCAGGTTTGATTCCAACTTCGGGTGACTGTGTGGTGTTTGCACATTCTCCCAGTGTCTATGTGGGTTTCCTCCCACAGTCCAAAGATGTGCAGTTTAGGTGGATTGGTCATGCTAAATTACCCGGTGTTCAGGGACGCGTAGGCTAGGTGCATTAGTTAGGGGAAATAGTGTAGTGGAATGGGTCTGGGTGGGATACTCTAAGGGTTGGTGTGGACTTGTTGGGCCAAATGGCCTGTAGGGATTCTAATTCTAATTCAGTGCATTGCACTCAGGTAGCCTGGATCATGTTTACGCTTGACATTTGGGTGGTGCAGTCAAACAATGACAATGACAATGACAATGACAATCTCCAACAAGAGAAAATATAACCATCTTTTCTTGGCATTCAATGGCATCACCATCATTGAATCTCCCACTATGAAGATCCTAGAACTTACCATTGACCAAAAACTGAACTGAATCAGCCATGGATATACTGTGGCTACAAATGCTGGAGAGAGGTTGTGTAGAGTGCAATGTGTAATTCACTTCCCAAATCCTCAGACATGCCCAGATGAATGAAGTTCTAAACACTCAAGGATCTCAACACCATCCAGGATACATTTCTATTTCTATCCACTTCTATCCATTTCTATCCACCAGCTAAAATCTTAACTCACCCCATACCAACACAAACTAGCATCAAGGTCATATACATGACGCACAACAGCACCTTTCAACCTGGAACCTCTACCATTGTGAAGGACCAGGGTAGCATCCTATGAAAGAAAACTGTTTAAAGTCTTCAATGAAATGTGGAG
The DNA here is from genome assembly GCF_047496795.1 of Chiloscyllium punctatum. Taxonomy (NCBI): domain Eukaryota; kingdom Metazoa; phylum Chordata; class Chondrichthyes; order Orectolobiformes; family Hemiscylliidae; genus Chiloscyllium; species Chiloscyllium punctatum. The sequence goes on along the minus strand of NC_092776.1, from coordinate 7,651,985 downwards.
ATTTAGCATTCATCTCTGCAAACAAGATTGGTTTGGAATGTATCCATCATAGATAGAAAACACATCGGTCTCAAAATTTCAGAATTATACATGTATTTTAAAAAGCCAATTAGAACAAATCATGAAGGAGCACTTAAACAAAATAGCTTAGAGCTTTTGTGACAGTACTACTGTCCCTACCTCTGAGCTAGGAGAACTGGGTTCAAGTTTCACCTGCTCCAGGAAGTGTGTAATAACAGGAGTTAAGTAATAGGCTCAGCAGTATGCCCAGTCGGAAGTGTTTTCATTGACCCTCCAGGTATGAAGAATGCCTACCTTGTTAACAACATTCTGGAGGGCTGCCAGGGCCCACAGAATTCTGCACCAATATGAATCAGCAAATTCGAGAGAGGAGAGAAAGGTTAGGAGCAGGAAAACAGGACAGACATAATCTCACTGATCTATTTCTGAGTGGTGACAGGAGGTGGAAAAAAAAAGGAAGAGGATTGGCAAACAAGGATATCTTGTTCTCCAGTAAATAGGAGCCAAACAGTAGCTAAACCTTAAATAAAGTTCTCCAATCAGAAATTGCTGAGCTCATGCAGGTTTTATTTTATTCAAATTATAGCTCTGGAGATTAATTTCCATTCTCCAGATGTCACTTGTAACCCTGAAGGCACTTCGATCAATATGTAAGAGTTTCAACCAACCTAATTTGCTTGTATTTATGACTGGAACACCAGTCCAACAGCAATGTTAGATATGTGATGAGAAGTTAAAAGTCCTTGGACTGTCTGGTTAAATTTCAATAGTGTGTACAGTATTGACATTGTACCTAATGTACCCCATATTATCAAGAAATCTATTGTAATACAGCAAGTCTTTGAGAATGCAGCTGTCTAGTCTCCTCAACCAGTGGTGTCACCACTGAATTAAGGGTTTACACACTGGGAATCATTGCATGCTGGTCTACTTGCATATTCAGTGCCCTGTGCTGTCAAGACAAGCTCAATATTCCCTTGAGGCAGCAGAGGTGGAAGCTCATCTTTTTTTCTGGCTTTCATGGGTCCTCCATTCTTTGTTACTATAAACGAGAGCAGTGAGAACATAGACACTGTATGGACAGAACTTTGTACTTTTGGGACATTTACGGATGATACTAGACTTCTGGGCTTTGACAATGACAGCTGAGACCCTGGGAGTTCCCAGTGGGATGCTCTTTGGAGGGTCAATGTGGCCAGCTTGCACATTGTAGAGATTCTATGATCACTTAAGGCCATAAGAAACAGGAACATGAGTAGACCATTTGGCTCCTTGAGCTTACTCTGCCATTCAATATGATCATGGCTGATATGACATTTCTCACACCCAGTTCCTGCCTTTTCCCCATAACCTAATTCCCCGACTTGTCAAAAATATTTCAGCATTAAATATACATATGGACTCCACCCCCACAGCTCTCTGGGGCAAGGAATTCCATAGACACTCAACTCTCTGAAGAAATTCCACCTCATTGTGGGTTTCCTTCGGGTGCTCTGGTTTCCTCCCACAATCCAAAAATGTGCAGGTTAGGTGAATTGACCATGCTAAATTGTCCGTAGTGTTAGGTGAAGGGTAAATGTAGGAGTATGGGTCTGGGTGGTATACACTTCAGCGGGTCGGTGTGGACTTGTTGGGCCGAAGGGCCTGTTTCCACACTGTAAGTAATCTAATCTAATCTCATCTCAGTCTTAAATCGGCAGCTTTTATTCTATGTCCATGCTCTTAGGTCCTGCACTCTCCCATGAAGAGAAACATCCTTACTGCTCTCTACTAGGTTAAACCAGATTCCCTATTGCTTCTGTGATCCTTGATACTGCACCATTAAGTCTAAGCCCATGCCACCAAAGTAATATGAAGATCAAAAGTCAAACCCTGGGCCCAGGCGAACATTGTAGTATATGTACACAGGTACTAAAGTGGTCCTTTGGCCAACCTTACATTGAGCATATCTCTCAGCACCGGCTACAAGCTTTTACAGTAAGCAAAATGGCCTTTGGTGATTCCTTATGATGTGAAAATAATCAGTATCTGAGATATATCTTGGCATTGTAAGTGATGCAAAGTAAGTGAAAAGCTGTCTTTCTCGTGTTGTTTACCCAACGGCCTTCCCATTAGACGCCTGGCTCATTTCAATACCACGTGCCGATATTTTCACTGCTGTATCAAATAGCTTTATAGATTTTGTATACTGTAACAGAATAGATCAAAGTAGGTGACAAGGCCCAGTTGGGACAATACCTGCTTCCAGTCAGAAAGTTGTGGCCTTTAGTTTCAATCCAGGATGTGAACACAAAATGCATGTGCAGTACTGAAGTGTTGCCACCAAAGCACCATCAGCCTTCACGGTTGGACATAAGGTCCCAGGCCACCATTGTGACGAGTCGTGGGGTTCTCTCCAATCAATATTTATCCCTCAACTCAACATGACAGAAACAGAACGCCTGGTTATTGTCATTATTACTATTTGCAGGAACATGCTCTATGCATTATGACAGTATCTGCATTAAATTAGCTGCAGAGCGCTTTTGGGCAATGGATACTCATGCCAGGTGCTATATAAATTCAAGTTTTTTTGCTTTACTTCCTGAAAATGAATTACGTTCCATTTTCCAGACATTCTGTGGCTTTGCATATGTTTTACTAGCTAACAAATGTTTTATAAAGTACTGAAAGGAGAGTTCTGAAAAAGAGTCACTGAATCCGAAACATTAACTCTGTTTTCACTCTACAGATGCTGCCCGACTTGCTGAGTTTTCCCAGCAATTTCTGTTTTTGTTCATGTAGTAGTATTCAGGTCATTAAACATCCCCAGGAGCATTCTAAACCAAAAGCATGAGATTGTGCTACACAAGGAGAAATTGGAACAAAATAAAACAAATATCTGCAGTTGACCGAGATCTGAAACTAACAAAAAGCTGATACTGGAGAAACGCAGCAGGTCTGACAGCATCCGAGAGGAATTTCTCTCCACGGATGTTGCCGACTTGCTGGGTTTCTCCAGCAATTTCAGTTTTTGTAAGGAGCTATTAGATCAGGTGATCAAAACCTTTGATCAAAAAGAGACAGGCCTTTAAAAGGGGGGGAAACAAGCTGGAAAGAAACAGAAGAAAAAATGTCAGAGTTTAAGGCTTAGGTAATTGTTCCAGAATTGGCAGTTGTGCTATCAACAAATGGAAACATGCAAGAAGCCATAATTAGCAGAGAGCAAGTTTTGCAAGCATTTGTGGGGCTGAAGTACATTATAGAGCTAAAGGGAGGACAAGTGAGGCTAGAAAGGGATTTGAAAAACCAAGAGCCAGCGTACGTAAATTAACAAAGTTGACATAAGGATATCAGGATTTGGTGCAAATTGGGACAGAGACAGACCTTTAGACAAATAGAAGTTAATGGAATCAAGAACATGGAAAGCCATCAAGGAATGCATTTGAATAACCAAGTCTAGAGGTAACAAAGACATGCAGGAGGCTTCAACATGTGAGCAGAGGCAAGGGTGGAGTCAGACAATATCATGGAGTTGAAAAGAGGGTGGTCTTAATGACAGCATCCGGGTGCTTCGGTTTCCTCCCACTGTCCAAAAATGTGCAGGTTCGGTGAATTGGCTATGCTAAAATTGCCCATAGTGTTAGATGAAGGGGTAAATGTAGGGGAATGGGTCTGGCTGGGTTGCGCATCAGCAGGTCGGTGTGGACTTGTTGGGCCGAAGGGCCTGTTTCCACACTATAAGTAATCTAATTTAATTAAGCAGACTTGATAATCAGTTGAGCTCCAGATATACAAGTTTGTAAGCAGTCTGATTCAGCCTCAGAGAGGAACCAGGAAGAGAAGCAGAGATGGTGACTAGGAAGCATGCCAGACAAAGTCAACAGCTTTACTCTTCCCATTAGTTAATATGAGTGTTATTAATACATGTTGATAAACAGCAACACATGCAGAAATACGTCTTTGTCAAAGATGCCACAGAAGCTGGTATCCCGCCACCTATGCACCCTTTGTTTACATGTAAATAGCACTTGACATTGGTCCAGCTTGAGTGAACAGAACCTCAGACACTCCTGTTTATATATAAAAAAAAAATCGGTCAGCCTGGGATACCTGATTGAGTTCCCTGATTGGGGCTAGCCCCAATCTACAAGGGCCACATGACTGACCTTGTTATGATCATGACTACCCTGCCCCTCTAAATCCAGGGATGTCAGCCTGTTTTTTTTCTTGTAGCCTCTCCTAGGGTGTTTTTCACATTGGATCCAGTTCCTCAGACTCAGCCGCTGACATGGGTGATGGGTACTAGACCGTAGCTTGCCTCTTATTCTTGGAGTGTCTTGAAGAAACTCATCCTTTTCTTCAGGCAGTAACGGCGTTAAGGCAGAAATGTTCACGATGTCTATCACAGATTCCAGTTTCTTTGACACTAGACGGAGGGGGAGGACTCTCTGGTTCCAATAGCCTTTCTGAGGGACCGGGTATGGTTTGCTCCTGTTCCATTTGAGAGTTTTCAGGTTTCACGTGATCCACGTGCTTACTCAGGATGCCTCACCCACCCGAATTTTGTACGTCATGGGACCTGAGCTCTCGTCAACCTCCCATTGTATGCATGCAGGGCATTTCCAGGGTTTCTATACCAAACCCCTTTCGCTTAGCGAAATCTTGTGTCCAGCATTGCCATTCCTGATGCTATTTCACCCGACAACTACCCCAGGTCCAGGAAGACCAGGTTTGATGTGGTGTGGAGTTTTCTCACCATTATAGCACCTTAGCTGGAGCTATCCCTGTAGTTGCATGAGGCATGGTCTGATTATCAAACTGTCCAAGTTTCTATTTGATTTTGAGTGAAGCTGTAGGGAACTTCTTTAAGCCTGCCTTCAATGTTTGTACTGCTCTTTCTGCCAGATCATTGGACAATGGGTGGTACACAGCTGTCTTTTTATGCTAAATGCCATTCAGCTTTAGGAAGTAGAGATTCCCTGCTGGTAAATGATGACCCATTCTCTATGAGCAACACTTCTGGGAGCCTGTCTGTTGCAAACAAGGCGTGCAGCTTTTCTATCATCGTCCCTGTGTTTGACAAATGGACTCCATGCATGTCCAACCACATTCATTGTGGATACCCAGACCTGCTGTGCTTTTCCAGCACCACTCTAATCTAGACTCTGATCTCCAGCATCTGCAGTATCCACTTTTGCCCATAAAAGAGCTTGCATAGTTGATGTGTAACTGAGTCCACAGTTTACCCAGCCATTCTGACAAATGTGCAGGAGCTGCTGATGGTCATTTTGTCCTCGTTGGCACTTTGGGCACTGCCCCACCAATGTAGCTATGACTGCATCCAATCCTCGCCACCAGACTTAACTTCTCACCAACATCTTCATTTTGGAAGCCCTTGGAGGTCAGCCAATATCTGGCAGCGATCTTTCCTCAGGACAATCACTCTTGCTTCCCACAATAGTATGCCATCCTCTACAGTGACCTTGTCTCGCCGGCTGCAGAAAGGTTTCAGTCCTGGTTGTGATGGCCCTTTTGTTATCCCAAACACCAGTAGGTGTTTTAGTTTTGTCAGGATCGGATCTTGTGGCGTCCACAGTCAGATATTGTCAGCAGTGACTGGAGGGGTGTCCAGAAAATTTAAAACCAGAACAGTACCTTCCAGCAGCAGTACCACTTGTGTTGTATCTGTGAGGTGGAGGTGGCTCAAGAATTAGAATGAGAATGAGACACTGGTGCTGAATTTGACGTGAAGGTATAGGCTGTGCTGTCTTGCCCTGTGAATAGCCGCAGCAGAGGTTTGTGGTTTGTTATTATCATAAATTTTCATCTGTAAAAGGTATTGATGTAACTATCTCACACAAAAGGTGACCGCCAAATCTTCCTTCTCTATCTGGGCGTAACCGTGTTCTGAATTAGCCAAGTCCAGGAAGCATATGCTATTGGGCGTTCCTCTCCATTGAGCCATCTGTCAGCCAACACCGTCCTGATACTGTACGGGGAAGCATCGCGCATCAGCACCAGACCTCACTTGGGATCATACCTTAGTGGTGACAGCTGCTTCTTCACTTCTGTTAAGGTTACGTTTTGGCTATGAGACCATTTCCAAGGCTGACCATTTTTAAAAAAAAACAGATATAAAGGGGCACCAGATGGAGACCAGGTTACATGTGAACTTACTGCAATAGTTCACTAATTCAATGAAAGACCTAAGCCCTGGTACAGGCATGGGATCTTTGATCACCCTCACTTTATCTTCCACAGGGTGTAACCCAGTCTTGCTGACTCTGTAGCCCATGTAGGTCACTTAGAGTGCCTTGAACACACATTTTTCCCTTTTAAAAGGCATATGTTTGCTTTGGAGAAACAGCTAAGGATTATGTTCAAGTTCTAAATGCTCTTTGTTGGCTTTTCCTGTTATTAGCATATCATCCAGATAAATGGCGACCTGGGGTAGACCTTGTAAAATGTTCTCCATTGTCTGCTGAAAAATGGGTGATGATACCCCCAATGGCAGTCTCATATATAGGTACAAAACCTTATGGATATTCCCTTTGGAATCATAAATCCAAAGTCCCATGTTCCTCCCATGCATTTAACTTGACATATCTCAAAATATTCATATATCCAAAACTGTTGTTATTTTCTAAGAGAGGTCTCCAAGCACAGTATCTCAGTCAACTGTTGCATAATTCAAACTTTCAATATCGTTAGCAGCCATGGAAAATATCTTAGAGAAAGCTGCCATTTAGTCCATTACATGTACTAGCTTTCCAATTAGAGCTCTCCATTTTACTCTACTCTCCATCCCATGCTCTGTTCCTCAGATCGTTGAGAATTGTCATCTAACATTTTTGTGGAGGAACATTCAATCTCAACAACTGTACACAGCTTTAAAGGTCCCAGAAAAACAAGGAAAAACATCATATTGCCATTCAGGTGTGAAATAGTATTACAAAAGACACAAAGGGTTGCAGGGTTGTCATTTCATGTAGCTTAAGTGATAATTAAAAGACCAAAGTCTTACTGGCATTCTTCACAATCATCTGAAATCCACCCAGTAAAGGTCAGGTATCATTATTCAAATCCCCACTATAGGCAGGTAACAAGTTATTCTCCATTGACATCTAATATCAGTCATTAATCCTTATAGCTATTCAAATTAGTGCAACTGCAGGAAGCATCTTTGGCTCACAGTTGCCATTTCACCCAAAAGGAAAGGAAAACTAAGTTAATACACATTAAAATCTTCCCTTTTCACATAGTCTTTGATAGTCAACATTTTTAAAAGGCTCACTTTAAGGATGTGCCTTAAAGTGTTTGCTTTAGAAATTCCTCCAAGTGCAATTCTCAAATTATAAAGTGGAAAGGCAGAGTCTAAGGGGTGACTTTATAGAGATTTCTAAAATCATGAGGGGCATGGGCAGGGTGAATAGCCAAGGTCCTTTCCCTGGGGTTGGGGGGAGTCCAAAACTACAGGGCATACATTTAAGGTGAGAGAGCGGAAGTATTCAAAAGGGACCTGTGGTGCATATATGGAATGAGCTGTCAGAAAGGTGGAGGAGGCTGGTACAATTACAACATTTAAAAGGCATCTAGATGGATATATGAATAGGAAGGGTTTAAGGGATATGGGCCAAGTGCTGGCAAATGGGGCTAGATTAATGTAGAATATCTGGTCGGCATGGGTAAATTGGAGTGCAAGGTCTGTTTCTGCGCGTACATCTCTATGGTGCAGTGCTCTCCGTAGGTAGAATAGGACACTTCACATTTTTACTAAAACTGGCAACTCAATCCATTGAGCTTGTGCCAACCGTCTGCAGTCTTACTCTCCATCTCACCAGATCACATCAAGGATCATCAAAAGCAGGAAGGAATGTGGAGTTAAGGTTGCAATCTGTTCTGCACGATCTAATTAGATGGTGGAATAGGTCTGACTCCTCTCAAAATCAGTTCAAGTATATCAATGTGGTGATGTTTTTTTTTAATCACAATAACCCATGTTGAGAAAAATGCAGCACTCAGTCGGCACACAGTAAGCTCCCACAAGCGAGACAACTTTAATGGTGTGTGGACGTTCACTGAAGGAGAGAAGTTAGGCGACTTCCCAGATCTTCCACCCAAACGGGCAGGAGACTCAATATAGTACCTGCCCAGCGCACATTGCTCCTGGAGATGTACTGTCACATCCCACCGGTCAGACCCTGGAGACTAGGGCTAGGGGCAGAGCCTGGATCATCTGAGAACCTAAGAGTTAGACATCCTCCCTGCCCCCGGCCCAAACAGCTCCCTTTAAAAACGAAAGCAAACTTGAAAAGACCAGTCTACACTTAAGAACGAAATATATATTTTAAGGGAAAAAAAAAAGAGATTGGGGGAAAAACAATTGACAGCTCAAAATTGAAATGATGCGAGCTTCAGTTAAAACATGTTAACCAGCCAGGCCATTTAAAAAGTACTGAAGGAAAACTCAGATCATACATATTAAAACAAAACAAAAATCTCATTAATCTATTAGATATCAACTGGAAAGACCGCACTGACGCCCGTGAGGAATACAAATGTAACAAATTGCGATGTAGCCAAGGCCTGAAATGGTTACAATGTAACGACGGGTTTCTCTTTCGTGTTATTTTTTTTTAAATGGAAACACATTTAAAAGGCCAGCGCTTTGTTTTCGCTTACCTGAGCTTCCACGCCGGCCAACTTGACCGGGAAGACCTGAAGCAGCAAAAGAGCCATCCTGAGGGGGATCTTGCTCATCGCCTCCCCGCTGTATCTCTCCTCACAGCCGGACTGTCCTAGCAGCCTCTCCCGGCTCCAGGGGAGAGTTCCGACACCCTCTCCCTCTCTCCACCACCACCCCCCCCCCCCGGCCCCATCAGCATCCAGCCCTCCGAGTCCCGCCCCCTACCCCACCCTCCATTGGCTGGATCCCTGACCCCGCCTCCCCCGTTGAAAACTTTCCCGCCTGACGATTGGTCAGCCAGACCTGTCAGTCTATCCCCGCCCCGCCCTGGAGGTGGGTGCACGCGCCTGCCAACGGGGATGCTCGCGCCCGCGCAGGGTGGGGAGCGGACGTTTGTGCCTTGTTTTTCTACAAAAAAAAGCAGCTTGAGAAAGAAAGAGGCGATTCGTGCTATTGCTTTCCATTGCACCAGCGAAACGCGTTGCCTTTCTGCATTTTGCAATCCCCGGGACAGCTCTGCATTATTTAATAGCTCTTTCCGTCGCTTCCTCCACCATGCACGTTCTTTCTCCACGCACAGATGAAGATTTGCTGTCATTTCCACTTTCGATATCGTGCAGCGCTGCCAATGCTCGATGCATATAACGTTATTTCCCGAGGACAAAATTCGGCAGGTTTCCCATTCAATTCCCAACTTTCTATATTTTTTTCTCTCTGGTGCAGGTTGGGTCTAGCTGATCATCCAGTGCCGGAGGTGGGAGATTTCTTCAGTTGCAGCCTCAGTGATAAGTGCAGATGTTGAATTTCCATTGCAGTCTTGCCAGGACTATGCCCACCCTGACAATCCAGCAGATTGATTGGCACAATGCAGGAGGTCAGAATGAGCAGTATGTTGCCATTACCTGTTGAGACCCTATCTATGGTTCTCCACTTTTAAGACTTATCTTGAAACCTACCTGTTTGACCAAGCTTCCTTGGTCATCCTTGGTACTCCTACGGGTGGCTCCATAATTCATTTTAATGCTGCATCTGGGATGTTTCATTGCATTAAAGGTGCTATATAAATACAAATTGTTGTTAAAGTTGCTACACGAATGCAAGTCGTTATCTGCGAAACGTTTTAACATCGACCCAGCTTTCAGATTTTTCAGAAGCTAATGGTTTTGTTTTTAAACTGCAATTTTTGTTTATATTACAGATTCCCAACATATTTTTGTTCTTCTATAGATTCATAGAGCACAGAATTGTTGGTCCATCATGGATGCTCATTCCTGAAGAAGGGCTTATGCCCAAAACGTCGATTCTCCTGCTCCTTTGATGCTGCCTGACCTGCTGTGCTTTTCCAGCAACAGATTTTTAAGCTGTTAATCGATCATGTCTGGGTTAGTTCTTTGAAAGAGCAATTACCCCATTTCCTTTCTCTTCTGCTGTAGGCCTGAAAAGTCATCTAGTCAAAACCATTTCTGGACCAATTCAAAATACCTGAAAATATGCCAGAAAATCAATTACTTCATGAAGTGCTGCGTCTTCAATTAAGGACGGGCAATAAATGCTAACCTTGGCAAATGAAATCCATGCCGCAGAATAATTCCCATGCAGAAGGAGGCCATTCAGCCCATCATATCCGCAACAGTTCTCCAAACATACAATTCACTTACTGCCATTCCAACACATCTCTTTGGCGCTGCGTGTTTTCCTTCCTCGATAAGAATCTGCTTCAAGTTTGAATTCTTTCAATTGAACACAACATTTCCCAGCAGCACATGACAGATCCCAATCACACTCTGTATGAAAAAGATTTTCCTCATGTCACCATTGCTTTTTATTTTGCCAATTGCTTTCAATCTGTTCCCTCTCATTCTCAATCCTTTCACGTGTGGAAACAGCTTTACCCTAACATCCTGTAACTGCATAAATAAAAACCGTTGCTGGTTTGGGGAAAGCAGCAACAATTCTGTGTCAACAATGTCTCAAGACCATTAGATAAATGACCTGTCAATTGAATATTTAAGGCAATGATGGAGAGTAGAACGTTGCCAATACTTTTGGAGAGCTTTCTACTTCTCCTCTATGTTTAGATAGAACCTTTCGATCAACCAATTCGAACCACCAATAACAGACATTTAAGGTTCTCTCATTGTCACTGTCAAAGGGATGGCAGGAGGTTTTGCTGATGTTAGTCAAGTGAGGGTCGCATTAAGTAAACTGGTCAGAATTGTTGAAGAGTAAATGGGTTAAAAAGATAAATCTCTGCGGAAAAAAAGTACATTGTCTTTCATGAGCCAATGATGCACTAAAGGGCCTTACAGCTAATGAAATAGAAACATAGAAAATAGGAGCAGGAGTAGACCATTCGGCCCTCTGAGCCTGCTCCACCATTCAATATGGTCGCAGTTGATCCTCCAACTCAGTCTCCTGTTCCCATTTCTTCCTGTATCCTTTAATATCTTTAGCCCTAGGAATTAGATCTATCTCCTTCCTGAAAACCTTCAATGTTTTGGTCTCAACCACTTTCTGTGGCAGAGAGTTCCACAGGCTCCCCACTCTCTGGGTGAAGGAATGTTTCCTTGAGTCAGCCCTAAATGGCCTCCCATGTATCCTTAGACTGTAACACATGGTTTTGGAGAACATTTACAGGCAATGTTACATGCCTACTTCTGTATTATGGAAATGGTCTATAATGGGAGGGAGCTGTAGTTCGACTACCCCTTTAGTGAACTGTTGAGATGCCCATTGGGGAAATGAGGTACCTATAATTACTTGTAGGAGGGCATGGCATGGGAATCATGGCATTAGTTACATGTCAGTTCACCTTTTGTTGTTCACTTCTTTTTCTTTGGCATTCCCTTGAGATTGAGGATGACCTTTTTCCTCTGTGGTCCTGTGGTGACTAAGTGGGGCAGCTGGTGTTTGAAGAGAGGCAGGGTGGGTAGAATGTTTTGGGTTTTATGCATGCCCTTTCCATTGCTTGCTGTTAGCTTCCACCTGAGTCTGTCAGAGATGGTCAAGATGGTTGGTACCTTTGTGGCTGCTTCTTTGGATAGTAAATGAAAACTGAAAGAACTGCAGATGCTTGTAAATCAGAAACTGTTCTGAGGAAGGGTCACTCAACCCGAAACATTAACTCTGATTTCTTTCCACAGATGCTGTCAGACTTGCTGAGCATTTCCAGCAATTTCTGTTTTTGTTTCTTCTTTGGACACTATTGAGTATGGAGATCCCCATGAGTTGGAGGAGATGTTGATTTTTTCCGGTGACACCTTGATGACATCCTTGAAGCATTTCTTCAGCCTTCCTGATAACCACTAGCTGAGAGGAGAGAGCTTTCTTTGGGAGTCTTATGTCAGGCATGCAGACAATGTGGTCAGACCTAGCTAAGTGATGTACCCAGTGCCTTGTCACTAGGAGATGTTGGCCTGAGAGAGAACAGCAAGACTGGGTGCACACTCTGCCATTGGGCTTGCAAGAGTTTGCAGAGGTATCATTGGAGATATTTCTCCGTGGGTTTGAGGTGTCTATTGCAGATTGAGCACAGCTTTGATGCATTCAGAACAGTGGCTAACACGCTTCTCTGTCAACCACAAACTTCTTGATGGGTTTGAGGGCATTGTCAGCCAACACTCTTTCTCAGGCAATCAAAAGCACGAGCAGGTGATGTTGAACTCTACTGTTAATGTCTGCCCTTGCTGAATTGAGATTCCCAAGGTATGGGTATTGTCATGTGATTTGCTCTGTTAGTTGTGGGAGAGTGTTGTGTTGTGGAAAGAGGTGGCTAGAGGATATTCTTTCTTCTGGATGTTTAACCTAAGGCCTACTCTCCCATGATCAAATGCATCAAATGTGCAGTACGGTGGCACAATGGTTAGCACTGCTGCCCCACAGCGCCAGAGACCCGGGTTCAATTCACGCCTCAGGTGACTGTCTGTGTGGAGTTTGCACATTCTCCCCGCGTCTGCGTGGGTTTCCTCTGGGTGCTCCGGTTTCCTCCCACAGTCCAAAAATGTGCAGGTTAGGTGAATTGGCCATGCTAAATTGCCTGTAGTGTTAGGTGAAGGGGTAAATGTAGGGGAATAGGTCTGTGTGGGTTGCGCTTCGGTGGGTTGGTGTGGACTTGTTGGGCTGAAGGGCCTGTTTCCATACTAAGTAATCTAATCTAAACAACAATACTTTGGAGTGTGTTCTCTTCAGTGTGCACCCACGATACACACTGCAACTTGATGACAGTGATTGGGGTGGTCTTAGTTTGAATCGAAGAGGCGATGCAGTTTACCACTCATCCTCTAAAGAAATGTGGTGTGGAATGTGGCAGTGAGGAGGCTGAGGAAGTGTTGGTGCAATGACCCTGCCATTGTACAGCCAGCACAGAGTGGAGACTAATTTCTGCCACCAACCAAGTGTGAGGAGGTAATCCCTACCAGTGGACAGAGGCAAAAGCCTTTGTGAGATCAGGGAAGGTTATGTATAAAAGGTTGCTGCTGCTGTCTGCACTTCTCTTGGACTGGTCTTACAATGAAGATAATGTGCACTGTCCCCTTCGATGTACAGAAAAGCATTAAGACTCCAGGAGGCGCTGTTCAGCCAGTGGGAGGAGGCGATTGAGGAGGATTATTGCAATGTCCTTCCCTATCATGGACAGCAGGGTGACCCTTCTGTAAGTACTGCAATTGGTTTAGTTTCTTTTCTAGAAGATGGTCAAAATTACCATTGGTGGATTCCATTGGTGTTTGCCTTCCTATCACCTTCATGTCCATTGGTAATGAAATCACTGGAGAATCAGCTCATCTCCCTTTGGTTCATGAGTCAGTGACTGGTTAAGGATGTAAGAGAATTCCTCTTGTGTCTTAGCTGTTGCTTCTGAGGTTGGGACATACACATTGGTGACTGTGGTGTACCACTTCTAGATTAGGATAAGCCCAAGGGTCATCAGGTGTTTGTTTAACCCACAGGGGGCTCCATGAGATGGGTTTGTTTTATTAATGGTCAAACCAACCCATCAGAGTTGGTCACGAGACAAAAAAATACCCAAAAGAACTGCAGATGTTGGAAACTTCAAACAAAACAGAAATTGCTGGAAAACCTCAGCAGGTTTGGCAGCGTCTGTGGAGACAAAGCAGAGTTACTGTTTCAAGTCCAGCAATCTTTCATCAGAACAGAACTGAAAGAGTCACTGGCCCTAAAATGTTAACCCTGTTTCTCTCTCCACAGATGCTGCTAGACCTGCTGAGTTTCTCCAGGAATTTCTGTTTTTGTTTCAGAGAGCGGGAGAAATTGTTTACTGGGACTTTAGTAAAGCCCTTGACAAGATTCCACATGGTAGACTAATTCGTAAAGTTTAGATCACGTGGGATTCAGGGCGAGCTTGGATACAAAATTGGCTTAACAGACAGTGATGGTGAGGGTTGTTCACTGGACTGATGGCTTGTTACCAACAGTGTTCTGCAAGGATCGGTGCTGGGTTTACCTTTGTTTGACATTTATATAAATGATTTGGCTGAGAATTAAGGAAGGCATGGTTAGTAATTTTGCGGATGACACTAAAAGTAGTGGTACAGTGGACAGTGAAGAAGGTTATCTAAAATTACAAAGAGATCTTAATCAATTCAGTTAATGGGCTGAGGAGTAGCAGATTGATTTTAATTTGGATAAATGTGAAGAATTGCATTTTGGTAAAACAAACATGGGCAGGACTTGTACAATTAATGGTAGGGCCCTGGACAGCATTGTAGAACAGAGAGGCTGAAGGATTCAGGTACATAATTCTTTGAAATTTATGTCACAGGTAGACAAAGTGGTTAAGAAGGCATTTAGCACACGTGCGCTCATTGCTTAGCTCATTGAGTATAGGAGTTGGGACATCATGTTGAGGTTGTACAGGACATTGGTGGTGCCTCTTTCAGAGTACTCTGTCCAGTTATGACTGTCCACTTATAGGAAGGATATTATTAAACTAGAGAGGCTTGAGAAAAGGTTTACCAGGATGTTGCCAGGAATGGAGGGTTTGAGTTATAAAAATAGACTGGATAGGCTGGGACTTTTTTCACTGGAGCATAGGAGGTTGAGGTGTGGCCTAATAGAGGTTTATAAAGTCATGGGGGACACAGGTAAGGTAAATAGCAAAGGCCTTTTCCCTAAGGTCCCCAAGGGGAGTTCAAAACTTGGGGTCACATTTTTAAGATGACAGGAGAAAGATTTTAAAAAGATATGAGGGGCAACCTTTTTACACAGAGAGTGAAATACGAAAGGTTTCGTGGCCAAGCGGAGGGAGATAGTTTCGTTTGGGATTATCATTCACGGGGACTGGTTGGTCCGGTCTGTTTGCATGCGGTATGACTCTATGACTAACACGCTATCTCCAGCATCTGCGGTTCTTTATTTTACACCTACCTACTTCACTGTGATGCTACACTATGTATTGGCTCCTGGTGATAGTGGGCTGGACTATTGCTCTAGCTCACAATCCCACTCCCTCTGCGACCTTTTTGACCCCAGATGCCCAGTGGGAGGCTAAAATCAGGAACCTCTGTGATTGGGCCTGTGACAATGTATTGATTTTTCTTATACTACTTGCATCCTACTATCCCTCTGGATAGTGAGACAATACCAGCCCCATGAATATTTGCTGCTGATTCCAGCATAATCAACGCAATTTCAGACACATCCTTGGTGATTTTCCAAGGTCTTTGTGTATGAGAAGAAACAAAAAAAACTGCAGATACTGGAATCCAAAGGAGACAAACAGGAGGCTGGAAGAACACAGCAAACCAGGAAGCATCAGGAGGTGGAGAAGTCGACTCTTCGGGTATAACCCTTCTGAAAGATTTGAAGAAAGGTTACACCCAAAATGTTGACTTCTCCACCTCCTGATGCTGCCTGGCTCGCTGTGTTCCCCCAGCTTCCTGTTTGTCTACTTTGTGAACGGGAAGGCCGTTGTAACACTGTGGCATCAGAATGAGTGGATTGAGGACCCTGAAAACCTGCAGCTATGCTGGACTTAAACATTTGTGCCACCTGCTGAGATTGGCTGTCATTGGGTGCTAACCACACAACCCTGAATCAGTGCAATTGTCTGCAGCAGAGTGCACTGAGGCTATTGTTGTGGTGTACTGTAAAGTGATTTTCCCCCAGAATGTTCCTGTCAGTGTGCAGACCAGGCTCACCCTGGTTTTCACTTTCAGTCTGGTCTTCATGAAACGAGACCGATCGGTGAGGATCGCCTCACGTATTTCGGACAGACATGGTGGGTAAGGTGTGTTCTGCAGAAGAAAGTCTTGAGTTCTTTCCTGGCAATGTTATAGTTGCGAGGGAATGCTGACATATTCAGGAGCATTATTCCTGTAGTCACTGTTGTAAATGGAGGAAATGCAGCCAGGACCCACAACCAGCAATGTCTTAGCAACCAGAATTTCTTGGTTTCTCAGCGATGATGTTTGAGGGGTAAACATTAGCTCAGACACTGGAATGACCTCTCTTGCTTTTCTGTGAATATGTGCAATGGGACCTTTTACATCCATCTCTGAGAACAGGTGCAACCTCACAGAATTACAGACACAGTATGACCAAGAGCTGCTTGGCTCATCGTGCCCTTATGGGCTCTTCAGACGAGTGTCATAACCCAGTGCCAATCTCCTGCCATTTCCCCAGAGCCCTGTATGCTGCTTCTATCCAAATAACCATCCAGTGCTCCTCCTGAATGCTTCAACTAAACCTGCCTCCATCATATTTCCAGGCAGTACATTCCAAAACCCAACCACTCATTTTATGAAAAACATGTTTTCTCAGATAAGCTTTGGTTTTTTTTGCACATCACTTCAAATCTATGTCCTCTCGTTCTTGTTCCTTTTATGAGCAGGTGAATTGGTTTAAAAGATGTACAAAACATAGCTAGCTTTGAGAAGATTTGTAGCTCAGGTTGAGGTTCTGGATGTAGGTTTGCTCTCTGAGCCGGAAGGTTCATTTCCAGATGTTTCTTCACCCTGCTAGGTAACATCTTCAGTGGGCCTCAGGGCGAAGCACTGCTGATAAGTCCTGATTTCTATTTACATGTTTGGGTTTCTTTGGGTTGGTGATGTCATTTCCTGTGGTGTACAAAGCTTGGCAACTCTGACTGTGCAGCGCCCTACACTCCTGGAGTGTCAGTCTCGATGATGAGCTCCATTCTGTTGAACAAAACTCAAACTGCAGAAACTCTCATTCCAGGTGAGAATGGGCTGCCAAATGAACTATGGCCTTGTTTTTTATTGAAAGAAACCTGACACATTCCCCAAGTGCTGCTAAATGACCAAGTTGTATAATTTATCCAGTAGCAGGGGACACCACGTCACAAGGGTAACATCTTTCTAAAGGTGGCCTGAGAAGATGGTCACCTCTTTGTGACATTGAGAGCCCAGAATCAGAATGGTGAAGACCCCGGTACAACGTCAGATCACTTGTATTTACTTGTTGTTTATCTCACCCTATCTCTCCAAACCAACCTGTTCAGCGATGTTATTACACACTTCTGGAATGGGTGGGACTTAAACCCAGGTCTCCCGGTCCAGCGATACAGATCGAAATTCTGTGTTGTTAACCTCTCCAAATCTATCAGATGCTAGTGGTGATTTGAATTCACAAAACAGGGAACTGCTTCACTTCTGCTGAATGTGAGGATAGTGTGCTCCCAACAACAGAGGCTCTGACTGTAGAATTACTTCCAATGCCATTGGTAACATGATGATCGACACCAAGTGAATTTCTAAACTGGGGCGGGGGGGTGGGGGGTGGTTTCTAGCTTGTCCACCCATGAAGAAAAATGAGACTTTTCTGGTCTTGCCTTGGGTGGCTCAAGCAGGGAGCTGAAGCTCAGTTTGGCTGCACATGTGTCTGGCAAAGAAACAACTTGGCGGTTAAGAAATTGTAATTCCCTGAAAGTTTCTCCACACTCTTGCCAGCAGCCTGCCAGACAGCTGCTGAACAAGGTTTTTTTTTAACGTAAAAAATAACCCAAGGGCATGGCCAGTGAGACAAAAGACTACTTTTCCATTCTCAGAATTCGACCCACTTATAATTATCTGGTTTTAAGAGACACAGGCAGTCTTAACTATACACATAAAAAATAAACAAGAAAAACTTGTTTTGTCTGTTGCACCATTTTACCTTTCACCCAGAAGAATCTTATTTTGTTACAAACAGCTATGCAACAGTAAAGTTTAATGAACAATGTTTTCCCACTAATTTTGTCTTTTCTGCTGCTGAAAGCATTGCTTTCTGATGTGGAACAGTCCAGTTGGCATTGAGTGTCCACTTTTTGGGTGCAAAACTAGATACTGCTATCAGCTCACAGATCCTATTTATTGATTCATATCTAAAGTTTAAAATCACTTACAGATTTAAACTAAATGTGATGTTGATTATCAAACCTTTAACTGCTGAACTAAGTGAGTTATAGGCAGAGTTTAAATTTAGCTGCACGGTGGCTCAGTGGATTGGCCATGCTAAATTGCCCATAGTGTCTGGTGATGTGTAGGCTAGGTGGATTAGCCATGGGACAATGTACAGTTAAAGGGTTACATAGGAGGGTGGGTCTGGGTGAAAAGCTCTTCAGAGGGGTCATATGGCCTGTTTCCATACTGTAGAGATTCTATGATTTAATGTTGCCTGAGCTGGAAAAGTATGGGCAGATTTACTGCACATCTATACACATCTGTGCTACGTAGAATAGTAACTGATTAATTAGTCAGATGCTTTTGGAGATCATAGCTACTGTACAACAATAAAGTGAAAGTTTTGAATGAAGCTTTCCCTCCTGTCAGTAGCCTGTCTGAAAAGTTTCCAGGCTATTCATTCCATGTAGAACTGTGGAGGCAATGGCTAGTGGTATTATCACTAGATGATTAATGCAGAGATCCAGGTAATGTTCTGGTCACTGGATTTGAATCCCACAATGGCAGACAGTCAAATTTGAATTCAGTTTAAAAATTAAGAATCTAATGATGACTATGAAATGATTTCCAGTGGAAAAACCCATCTGATTCACTAGTGTCATAGAGTCATACAACATGGAAATAGTCCCATAATCCAACCAGTCCATTCTGACCATAATCCCAAACTAAACTTGTCCCATTTGCCTGCTCCTGCCCCATAAACTGCTGTCTTCATAAAGACTTTATAAAGCTCTGGTTAGGCCCCATTTGGAGTACTGTGTCCAGTTTTGGGCCCCACACCTCAGGAAGGACATACTGGCACTGGAGCATGTCCAGCGGAGATTCACACAGATGATCCCTGGAATGGTATGTCTAACATACGAGGAACGGCTGAGGATCCTGGGATTGTATTCATTGGAGTTTAGAAGATTAAGGGGAGACTTAATAGAGACGTACAAGATAATACATGGCTTGGAAAGGGTGGACGCTAGGAAATTGTTTCTGTTAGGCGAGGAGACTAGGACCCGTGTACACAGCCTTAGAATTAGAGGAGGTAAATTCAGAACAGAAATGCGGAGACATTTCTTCAGCCAGACAGTGGTGGGCCTGTGGAATTCATTGCCGCAGAGTGCAGTGGAGGCTGGGACGCTAAATGTCTTCAAGGCAGAGATTGATAAATTCTTGATGTCACAAGGAATTAAGGGCTACGGGGAGAATGCGGGTAAGTGGAGTTGAAATGTCCATCAGCCATGATTGAATGGTGGAGTGGACTCGATGGGCCGAATGGCCTTACTTCCACTCTTATGGTCTTATGGTCCTTACCCAGTTTGGCCTATGAATGACTCCAGAACCACAGCAATGTGGCTGATTCTTAATGTGCCTCTGAACAGTAAACGCTGGCCTGGCCAGTGACATGCACCTCTCATGAATTTAAAAAAACAAAATGACTTGCTGTGTGAAAAAGGCTTGTACCATGTCAAGGAGCATGGAAAGGAAAATGTCTTTTTCATTTAATACCTGCCCTGTGGCTAGTATCATTCCTCGACATGATGGATTTACTAATCAAGAAGGTGGTGGTGTAGTGATAATATCACTGGAATAGTAATCCAGATCCCCAGGCTAATGCTCTGGGATTCAAGTCACACCATGGAAAATGGTGAAAATTGAATTCAATATAAATCTATGATGTGGAGATGCCAGTATTGGACTGGGGTGGACAAAGTTAAAAATCGCACAACACCAGATTATAGTCCAACAGGTTTCCCTTTGTGATGGACATGATGAGTTTTTCATGACAACTGGATGGTCACCATTAGGCTAGATTTATATTTAAAAATCACACAACACCAGATTATAGTCCAACAGGTTTAATTGGAAGCACTAGCTACCTGATGAAGGAGCGGTGCTCCGAAAGCTAGTGCTTCCAAATAAAGCTGTTGGACTATAACCTGATGTTGTGTGATTTTTAAATATAAATTTAGCCTAATGGTGACCATCCAGTTGTCATGAAAAACTCATCATGTCCATCACGGAGGGAAATCTGCTGTTGGATTGAAACGCAATTGTACACAAATGTCTGTCTTTGCCTGCTGTAGTCACATGATCCTGATGAAGAAAGCACAGGATGCTGTAATGGAGTGTGAAATTTTCTAGGTTCCACGTGAACCGGCAGATCATCAATAGGAAGTTATTAACCCCAATTACAGAGCAGAATATAAAGAGACACTTGCTCGAATCAAGTGATACAAATCTCCAACTGTTGCAAAACATAGTGATAAAAAAGAACCTCAAGGACACAGTGCTCACTACAAGAGCATATTGGATGTACAGAGATAAATTGACAGCCCAGGATAATGTATCTCACAAAGGAAATCACGTAATTATCCCATGGAGAAGTGCTAAAGTGAGTCTGTTCAAACCACCAAGGAATTGAATTGTCTGAGGAAGGCAAGAGACATGCTCCTCTGACCAAACATGAGCAACAAAATCAAGGCCCACATCAGTCAGTGCAGTGTTTCTATAGAGTACCAAGCTCAGTAAGCTAGAAAGCCACTAATGATATGCTACATCCCTGGCAGAGTGTGGATGAATTTGGAAGTAGCTGTCTTCACACTTGCAGGAACTAATTATCTTTCAGCAATAGAAGACTATTCTGTTGACTGGAAGGTGGACCAGCTGATTTCAGTGACTGCTGCTGAGGCTACCGAATGCATAGGAGCACACTTCCCTCATGACATTCCGGACAGTTATGAAAATGACCGTCAGTTAATGAGTGAAGAATTCAGCTGCTTTATGAAAACTTGGGAATTTCGATACCACACACATCATCTCCACACTATCCCCGGCCAAAGTGAAAGGCTGAGCTGGCAACAAATATAGCCAAATGAATCACAAAGAACTCCCACGCAGATGCATACCAGGCAATCCTCGAGTGGAGAAACATAATGACTGAAGGCCAATGCACAGACTAATGTCATGCTGCACATCAGCTACTCTCGAATAATAACAAAAAAAAAGTCTTCTGTCATCATTAGGCTAGGATATCCGTTGTCATGGATGGGTTGGACCGAAGGGTTTGTTTCCGAGTGATGATCTGCTGTACATCTCTGTGATTTTATGACTCTATGTGAGCTCTACCATGAGGCACACACCCTGCAGGCAGACACCCTGAGCTTCACTTCAATAAAGGCCTCGTGTTGAACACACTGCTGTGCTGTAAACTCGAGATATTTGCCACCCTCATCTGGTTGGGCCTACATGTGACTCCAGGCCCACAGCAATGTGGTTGGCTCTTAACTGCCCTCTGGGATAATCAGAGGTTGGCAATAAATGCTGGCCTGGCCATATGCCAAAAATGAATAATAAAAATATTTCAAAGGAGCAGTTTGCATAAAATATTTTCAAACTATAATGAAAGACAACTCCAGATTATCAACTGATTCCTATATTTTGATTATTCACTTCTGCCTTCTATGTAAAACTCAACTATCAGAATGATTCTCACAGTCATAAGGACATAAGAAATAGGAACAGAAGTAGACTGTTAGGCCCTATGAGCCTGTTCCCTCAATAGGATCATGGCCGATCCGACTTTCCTCATGTCCACTTTCCTGTCTTTTCCCAGCAACCCTTGATTCCCTGACTGATCAGGAATCTATCTCAGCCTCAATACACACAAGGACTCTTTCCCCCCCCACAGCTCTCTGTGGCAAGGAACAGAGCCTCGCAACCCTCTCAGAGACAAATTTCCTCCACATCTCTGGCACGGTGGCTCAGTGGTTAGCACCGCTGCCTCACAGCACCAGGGTCCCAGCTTCAATTCTAGCCTTGGGTGACTGTCTGTGTGGAGTTTGCACATTCTCCCTGTGTCTGGGTGCTCTGGTTTCCTCCTGTGGGTCAGATGAATTGGCCATACTAAATTGCATATAGTGTTAGTGCATTAGTCAAGGGGGATGGGTTACTCTGCGGAGGGTCGGTGTGGATTGGTTGGGCTGAAGGGAATCTTAAAAAAAAATCTCAGTTTTAAATTAGTGCCCCTTTATTTTGAGACAATGTGCGTGGCTCCTAGACTCTCCCATAAGGGGAAACATTCTCTCAACATTTACCTTCACTCATAAACGATTGTAGTCTATCTGTAACACTGCTATTGAAAGCTTCTTTGTGCACAAATAACTATGCAACAATTTGAAGTAATAAGTGGAAGTAGTACATTATTGTGAAAATTTAACACTGAAAGACATTGATTTGTCAGATAATTTAAAAGAAAGGCTGTGGAATGTTTTGGGAATTCTTTTAGTTGAGACTGATCAAAACAAAATGTTGCCTCAGTATTTAGGGAACAGAAAGATTACCAATGATGAGGCTTCCTGTACAGAGATAGAAGTGTAGAATTCTACAGTTTTAGATTTTGCAAGGAAATCGCAAGCGGTAATAGAAAAACAAATACAACTCTAGGAATAGTGGCTACACCCCAACTTTCAGCATGACAACATCAAATGCTTATTTAAACAGAGCCTCGTGGGTCTACCTCGAGGATTAGAAATGTATAAAGCTGATGCCACATGTAAATCTATTCCCCAGAGTTATTCTCCAAATAGGAATCTTAATTGGGTGGCATGGTGGCACAGTGGTTAGCACTGCTATCTCACAGCGCCAGAGACCCGGGTTCAATTCCCGCCTCAGGCAACTGTCTGTGTGGAGTTTTCACATTCTCTTTGTGTCTGCGTGGGTTTGCTCCGGTTTCCTCCCACAGTCCAAAAATGTGCAGGTCAGGTGAATTGGCCGTGCTAAATTGCCTGTAGTGTTAGGTGTAGGGGAATGGGTCTGGGTGGGTGCGCTTCGGCAGGTCGGTGTGGACTAGTTGGGCCTGTTGATCAAAGGGCCTGTTTCCACACTGTAAGTAATCTAATCTAATTCAGCAACTGTTTGATAGACAAGTGCCACTAGTGTCAGTCTGGAGGATACTATCAGGAAAATACAGTTGGCCCATGGACATCGGATAATGGTCGACTTTCATTGTCTATTCTTTCCAAGACTGAAATAGCAAACAAAGGGACTCTTGTGATGCAGTGTAGTGTCCCTACCTCTAGGTCAAAAGATTCAAATTCCTTCTCTCCCAGAGCTGTCTCATAACATGTCAAAACAGGTTGATTAAAATGACTAAAGCAATCAGCTAATTACTTTAATTTCAAGATATTTTCTCTTAAAGTAAGCATTAGATTCAGTGATATTGGAAAAAGGAACACATTTATATAATGTTATTTGATGTTTTGAACATAGCATAATGTTTTGCAGTGAATAATAAATAATGAAATCACACTTGTAAGGCACAGTATAACCAACACTGAGATAAATAACTAGTTAATGTGATTTGGTGGCATTGATTAAAGGACAAATGTCTTGTCAGAACGCTTGGAAAATTCCCTTACTCTCCAAGAAACAGTTTTACACAACATTTTATCTCCATCTGATCGGACAGACAGGACATCAGTTTAATGTCTTATTTAGCAGTTCCTGCAACCATGCCCTGATACTGTAATGAAGTGTCAATCAGACTGTTATTGTTGTGGCTGCACTGTGGCCTGAGGGAGCTGTCGTAGAAAAATTAGATTTCCATTTGGATCACAGAAATAAGATTCTCAGAGTCAACCTATGGCAGCTAAGTTAGTCGCTGCAAAAGATCTCACCTTTGCAGAAACATACTTCCTGGGTGATGCCAACAGTGAGGGTTCAATTCCCATGTTGGTTGAGGTCACCGTGAAGGTCCCATGTTCTTAACCTCTCTCCTTGCCTGGGGTGTGGAGACCCTCAGGTTAAACTCACCACCAGTGCCCCTTATCCCTCTCTTTTTATAGTGCTGTGAAGAAGGCATATGGTGTACTGGGTTTTATTGGTAGAGGAATTGAGTTCCGGAGTCCTGAGGTCATGTTGCATGTTGCAGTTGCAGTTGTATAAGACTCTGGTGCGGCCTCATCTGGAGTATTGTGTACAGTTTTGGTCGCCATACTATAGGAAGGATGTGGAGGCATTGGAACGAGTGCAGAGGAGGTTTACCAGGATGTTGCCTGGCATGGTAGGAAGATCATATGAGGAAAGGCTGAGGCACTTGGGACTTTTCTCATTGGAGAAAAGAAGGTTTAGGGGAGATTTGATAGAGGTGTACAAGATGATTAGGGGTTTAGATAGGGTTGACAGTGAAAACCTTTTTCCGCGTATGGAGTCAGCTGTTACTAGGGGACACAGCTTTAAATTAAGGGGTGGTAGGTATAGGACAGATGTTAGGGGTAGATTTTTTACTCAGCGGGTTGTGAGTTCATGGAATGCCCTGCCAGTAGCAGTGGTGGACTCTCCCTCTTTATGGTCATTTAAGCGGGCATTGGACAAGCATATGGAGGTTATTGGGCTAGTGTAGGTTAGGTAGGCTTCGGTCGGCACAACATCAAGGGCCGAAGGGCCTGTACTGCGCTGTATTTTTCTATGTTCTATGTTCTATGTTTTATCTATCTGTATCTGATGAGAGAACAGCCATCTTGTCCTCTGGGAGTATGGTGACTTTAACTCTGAGGTAGCTGCTGCAGACAGATTTTACTCATGTTTTCCTGCTTGTATTACAAAACCTATAATGAGCAAAATAGCAGCACAGGTTGGAAGATACACATTTGTCACTGTATTCAACAAACCAGTGGCTCCACATGAACTTGCTGACTTTAGAAAGCAGTCAGTTAAACACAGTCAGCATGTGGTTTAGGGATTAAACTGGTGAAACATACTCATTTGACAGTCAAAAATAAATGAACAGTACAATCAACAGGTACTAAACTTGCAGTCGTTACAGTATTATGTTTGGTTCCGATCACCTTATTTAAGGAAGGATGTTAAAGCCCTGGAGACAGTGCAAAGTAGATTTACCAGAATGTTACCAGGAATAAGGGATCTCAGATATAAGGAAAGATTAGAGAAACTGGGCTCATTCTCCTTGGAGCACAGATAATGAAAAGGTTCACCTTATTGAGGAGTTCAAAACCATGAACAATTTTGACAGAGTAAAGGAGGATATTCTGTTTCCACTGGCTGGTATGTTAGTAACTAGGGGTCACAACTTCAAGATTGTCAGCAAGGAAGCTAGGAGTGAGATGAGGAGAAACTTCTTTACTCAGACAATTGTTAGGATTTGGAATGTGCTGCCTGGCAGAGTGGGAGAGGCAGAATTCATAGGAGGTTTCAAAAGAGAGCTAGATTTTTTTTTGAAAGGAATGTATTGAGAGGGTTGTGGAGATAGGCCGGAGAGTGGGACTAGCTGGGTAGCCTACTAAATGCCTCAATTGAACCTGCCTCTGCCACATTTCCGGGCACTGCACTCCTGACCCCAACTACTTCCAGTGTGAAAAAGTTTATCTTCACTTCACTCTTGCTTCTTTTGCAAATCATTTTAAATCTATGATGTTAAACCTAAATGATGTGTACATTCAGAAATGTAAATGTGTCAGGAATGTATAATGGTATAAATTAAATGGGTCAGAGGTCTGGGGTCACTGGAGGTCAGGGGTCCTCGAACGCAAGAAGCTGAGAACCATGGATCAAAATTCCATCAACAAATAAAACAAACTGGTCTCATACACAGCAACTTTGTTTCTGCGTCTGCCAAACATACATCAGCTAGCAGCGATTCGTTCCTTCAAATAACCTTGGCTTTAGTGGCATTACTAAAGGAAAGAGGTCAATAATATATTGGCATCATGGGTAAAAATACTCATTTTGGCCATAGCTGTTTTTCAGTTGGGTCCATGTATATTCCTCCCTCAAGAAACACTGTCAAAAACAAACTTACCCGCCTCTGTGTGGGATCATGCTGTGTACAACTTGGCTGTCATGACTGCCTACATACCAATGATGACTGTTCTGTAAAGTTTCCTGAGAATAAGGCACTATATAAATTTAAGCTGTTTCTTTCCTATCAACTGGGGAAGTGGGATGTGCCGAATTATTTGATTCAACTTTGACCCATTTAACTAAGGGCTACTTAGTGGTCAGCCAGCTCAGTTGACTGGATGGCTGATTTTCTTTCAATGCAATATGATACCATCAGTGTGGGTTCAATTCCTGCACTGACTGTGGTTATCATCTCTGTCTCAACCTCTCATCTTGCCTGAGGCATAGTAACCCTCAGGTTAAACCACCACCAGTCATCACTCTCTCAGATGAAAGAATGGCCCTCTGGGACTACAGCTTTTATTTAATGACAGTGGGAACTCCTTTTTAAAAGTGCTACTTTATGCCTAAGCATCCCTCTTTGAGATCACAAGTACATTTCGTAAGGTCAATGAGAAATTAGAAACTCTTCTGGAATTTATTTTTATGGTTTGCTAACCTTAGGGTTTAAATAACAACAGCCCAAAACTAAATCAATAGGTATCACTCATTTTAAAACTATTTATCCCAATGTGTTTAAACATACTGGGCTGTGGTGCTATTGGAACTGATCTGGATTCTCACTGTTGTAAGTGGTTTTCCAGCTCATCACTGACCAACACTTGGATCTGTGGACAAAACACAGAAATAAAGAACAATCCTTGTTGAAGGTAAGAAACAGATCCACAGTCACAAAAGGAAATCTTGTACCCTTCAGGTTCTGTGGCTTTCATAATGTAGGCAAATACAACTGTTCGTTTGCACAAGGTGAGGTCCCACAGTCAACACGGTAAGAAACCTGGTGAAGGTGAAGCTGTGAGGGCTGTGCCAAGATTCATTCACATTCACAGAATCTGGTTCTGGGCTGGTTACCAGTTTGGGGGAGGGGGGAGTGGTTGTGGAATCACCAGATGAAAAGGTTCCTTATTGTACAGATCCTTCCAAGAAAATCTTTGGTTTTCTTTTCTACTTTTTGGAGATTAGCCAGCACAGGGCTGTAGCCAGTAACCATGAGTCTGTGGCCTGGAACTGTGGTTTGAGTTTCCACCCTCAAAGTTGGGCACAGGGCCAGCCTGGGAGAGCTTGATAATAAGCCCGTGTTTGGACAGATAGGTGAGGTTCAAGTCAGTGCAAAAGTTGCAAAAGCAGAAAAGGGTAGAAAGAAAACTAACTCCCCCCCAGTGATGGGTGATCCGAAGAGACCAAAACAGAAAAACATAAAAATAGAGTTTAGGGAATGTGGCTTTCATTTGCATTTTGAACAAAGACATCAGCTGCTATTCACTTTTCCTTTCACAAAGGAATTCCACAAATGTTGTCGTTATCAATCAGGCAAAAAAAATCTAATGAACAGGCAGGAGATTGAGCACCACTCCTTGCAATTGCCTAACAGACCTCTAGACCCTCTTGATTACCACAGGATCGTACACAAACAATACAGAAACTAACACTACATTGCTCCACTGTCTTCATAAAAACTGATACTGTTAATTGAAAGAAGCTTCACACTTTTCACAAGAAAGTGAATAATACAAAACAAAAAAACTCTGGTTGCTGGAGTTCTGAAACAAAAGCAGGAATTGCAGGAGTAACTCAGCAGGTCTGGAAGCATCTGTGCGAAGAAGCAGAGTTAGGATTTCGAGTCCAATGACCCTTCATCATCCTCTTTCTCTGCACTGCCAGACCTGCTGAGTTTTGCCAGCAATTTCTGTTTTGTTGACACAAGAAAGTGAGTAGGAACATGATCCCATTCATTAGGATAATGTAAGGCATAGTTTCTTCAAATAAAAGGTTATTTACTTTGGAATGAAGTCAAATACAAAGGAAGACATGCATTGATATAGTGGCTCTCATGACCACAGAACGTCCCAAAGTGTCTTAAGACAACAAAGTACACTTGAAAGGTCGAGACTGTTGCAATGTTGGTGGAGACATTTATAAATACAGAAAAACAATGCATCAATATTCAAGAATCAATTTATAAGGGACCAGTTATATTATTGGGCTAGTGTTCCAGTACCAGTGGTCCAAAAACACAATTTTAATTCTCACCAAAGCATCTAGGAAACATACAGTTATTAGTAATGGTGACTATAAGCCCACAGATTATCATTTTAAAAAGTCTGGTAAGCGAACATCTTTTAAGGAAAATAATCTGCTGTTCTTACTAGGTAAAGCCCATATGTGACTAATAGCAAGATGGTTAACTCTTACCATCCCTCTGAAGTGGACTAACAAACTGCTCAGTGTTATAGGAATGGGTGGTAAATGCTGGCCCTCTCAGTAATCTTCAATTCTTGCTAATGTATATAAAAAAGGTGAAACTAAAGGTTGGGAGAACAGTGGATCATATTTCAGTCTGTACATTTCAATTCCTCCCCCCCATCCTTCTAAGAGCACTAAGTACAGACACACTTACACTCTACAAAATCTTATAGCTTCCTCTTGATGCTATCATACGTCTGGGTTTAAACATCCTCCGGGTAATTAACCACTTCAAGGTAGCATCTAAACATTTCTGGTCTAGAACTATCACCAACTCCCTACTCTAAGATAATCTGGTGTTATTATCTCCCTCAGACACAAATGTCACTAGTTCAAAATCCAAAGGATATTAAAAATATATATAAATCACACAGTCTACATTACACAGTGAATTCAATATCTATATTCAGTTTACTAGACTGTGCTATGCACAGATTGCTGATGGGTTTGACAACATTGCAATACGGATACTCTTCCTAATATATTTTGTTATATGAAGTGCTTTAGGACGTGTTGAGGAATCTGTATAATTTAGTTTCTTTCCATTGTTTGGCCTTACTCAACTGCCTGGCAATGATGACAATTTAATTATCCCAGCAGGACAGATGTTTCTTTTTCAAAACAAAATAATGTTTCAGATGGTGTATCAAGATCACATCAACTCTCCAGGATGCAATTCCATTTCAGAGTATGGATATACAGTCCTCCGTTCTCCCAATCTTTATTCTCACTTTTTTTAATACAATCAAAAGCAAATTAGATGGCTGCAGAATATATTGTGGATATTCAAGGTGATATTGAGGGGGGAGCAAAAAGATATTTTCATAGGGTCATAGAGGTGTACAGCAAGGAAACAGACCCTTTGGTCCAACTCATCCACGCTGACCAGATATCCTAAACTAATCTAGTCCCATTTCTAGTCAGGGACCCGGCCCATATCCCTCCAAACCCTTCCTATTCATATATCCATCCAGATACCTTTTAAATGTTGCAATTATATCAGCTTCCACCACTTCCTCTGGCAGCTCATTCCATACACGCACCACCCTCTGAGTGAAAATGGTGTCCCTTGGGTCCCTTTTATATCTTTCCCCTCTCACCCTAAACCTATGCCCTCTAGGTCTAGGACTCCCCTACCCCAGGGAAAATACCTTGTCTATTTATCCTATCCATGCCCCTCATGATTTTATAAACCTCTATAAGATCACCCCTCAGCCTCCGATGCTCCAGGGAAAACAGCCCCAGCCTGTTCAGCCTCTCCCTGTAGCTCAAATCCTACAACCCTGGCAACATCCTTGTAAATTTTTCTGAACCCTTTCAAGTTTCACAACATCCTTCTGATAGGAAGGAGACCAGAACTGCATGTAATATTCCAGCTTTACCCTGGATAAGTGGCCTGTGAGCTCCTTGGGAGATTCAGTGAGTTATGGTATGATTGCAAACAAATAAAAAGGGATATTGTTTCCAGCCGATGGGTGAGATTTTACTCATTCAAAACCCGTCCACTTATACTGTGTTAAAATCAGGCTCATTAACCTCTGTCCCACACCAAGGGTTCATCGCCAGTGTTTGGCCAACTTTAAAATCATACTTTTCTGCAGCTCTTAGCCAGTGTAAGAGAGACCCTCGTTTAGGAGAAACTGACTTGGAGAAAGCCCTTGTATGAAGGGACACAGTTCTTTGAGGAAACCCGTTATCAAGAGGGAGCACGGAAAAGGAACCAGTGAATGGAATGATTTGGAGGAGCCGCTGTTGGACTGGGATGGTCAAAGTTAAAAATCACACAACACCATGTTATAGTCCAACAGATTTATTTGGAAGCACTAGCTTTCGGAGTGCTGCTCCTTACTCAGGTGGTTGTGGAGTGTGATTTCAGGCCAAGAAATATTTCCATCTCCTGGAAACACCTGCACAATGCGTGCTTGAAGATGTGGCTCTGAGATCAGGTTTATCAGCAACACAAGGACCCACAGAACCCAGGGCTAATGACACAGAATTTCCTCAGAGAACAATCTTATTTATCAGCAATTAACTGCTGATGATGATTTATTAAGACATAGCACTGAATATTAAGAGGGGGTCTTGGCAGAGTGCTGCTCAGCCCCTCCTGTCCATCCTCGAGTAAAAAGCTGCACTGAGATTGAACAGTGAAGAACATTAATGCAGGCAGCACTAACAGGCTGAAAATAGGAACTCTGCCCCCCACAAGGAAAGGCATACCACTCTCTGGAACTGCCAACAGTGCCAAACCTCCCCAGTGGACACTGCCAGTACTGCAGGTAGGCCCAGGGGCATGGATCCCAAAAGGTGGTAATTCAGAGGTGGGGCAAGGACAGATATGCTCACTTTGGGGAATGGGTAAGGAGGATGGGATTTGATGTATGGGCAGGTACAAAGGGACTTGTGGAGTGGGGTGATTGTTTGGAGGTTGTGCACCCAATGGCCAAGGGCAAACCTTCTCCCCACCCACCCATTCCCAACTTTGTAAAGGAAGAGTTGCCTGTTGCTGACTAGCTGCTCTCATACTCACTGCTTTATGGCCTGGGCAGGTTTAATATCATATGGAATAGTGCAGCAGGGTCACAGGGCTAAATGGCCTATTCATGTTCCTATTTTCGATATTCAGTGATTACCTTAGCTTGCATGTCCATTGTCTGGCATCAATCAAAGACAGATTGACCCAATCCTTTATTCACTGTCTATACTGTGGGGGGTGCGAGCTTGTGGTGGGGGGAAGGAGCGCACCCACCTTCTTTTACATTAGCCCCATCGGAAAATACACACAGCGGGAGCATCTAAGATCAACCACCTGGGAGGTAATGAGTTCCACCACCCTCTGGGTTCAAACATTTGTACTGAATTCCTCACATAGCCCTCTTCCTCTTAATTCTATACGCTCTGGTTATTAACCCCTCTACTAATGAAAAAAACACATTCCTATCCTCCCTATCTATGCCCCTCATTAATCTTATACATCTCCATCAGGTCCCCTCTCCAACCTTTGCACTCCAATTCCAGCCTATCTAGTCTTTTCCCATCGCTCAAACCTTCCAGCCCAGGCAACATCCTTATAAATCGCCTCTCCACCCTCCATACAGCAATTGAAAAGAACTCAAGATATCACTGAAAATAAAATGTGAATATTAGTAACACCAGAAAATGTTTTGATGGAGAGTAACAGGCTTTTGCCTGGAACATCGATTCTCCTGCTCCTTGGTTGCTGCCTGACCTGCTGTGCTTTTCCAGCACCGCTCTAATCTTGACTCTAATCTCCAGCATCTGCATTACCCACTTCCGTCTCGTCTTTAAAAGGAGTCTGTTCTCTTCTACAGTTTTGATAGATGGCAGACCGAGATTCAAAGCATTTATATGGCAACATTTGTGAACGTGGGATGTCTTAAAGCTGTTTACAGCTGATGGGTTCTTTTGAGATGTAGCTACAGTTGCATTACAGGAAACACAACAGCCACTTAGTGCACAGCAAGCTGCCTTCAAAAGTAAAATGACTGGATGATCTGCTGTGAGTGATTTTGGTTAATGGAAGCTATGATTTGGAGGTGCTGGTGTTGTACTGGGGTGGACAAAGTTAAAAATCACACAACACCAGGGTATAGTTGAACAGGATTATTTGGAAGCACTAGCTCCTTCATCAGGTTGTTGTGACATCAGACAGCTACCTGATGAAGGAGCAGCACTCCGAAAGCTAGTGCTTCCAAATAAACTTGTTGGACTATACCCTGGTGTTGCGTGATTTTTAATTTGGATAATGGATAATGATTGGGCTCAGAGACTGAGTAGAATTCCCTAGTTCCTCTACATAAAAATGCTGCAGGATCTTGGTACATGTAGACAAGTCCCTAGTTTAACAATTCATCGGAAGGACAAGACATCCAATAATGAAGCAGTTGGACCCCAGCATGGGTGTTAATGTTCATACTCCAACCCCTGGGATAGGACTGGAGTCCACAATGTCCAGAGGCTAAAGGGGTGCCACCTGAACCAAAGCTGTCATGCAAGAATGCACTTTGGTAACAAACATTTTTCTAGCTGTGACTCACCAGTTACAGGTACATTAAACATAAATTCCTCTTGAACAGGTCTTCTGTTAGATTTCAGCTGTAGGGACAGAGTCCTTTTGTGTATTTAAGGCTGAGGTAGATAAATGCTCGATCAGTCAGGGCATCAAGAGTTGTGGGGAAAGGGCAGGAAAATGGACGTGAGGAATGTTAGATCAGCCATGATCCTTTGAATAGAGACAAAAAAAACTGCAGATGCTGGAATCCAAACTAGACAAGCAGGATGCCGGAAGAACACAGCAAGACAGGCGGCACAAGGAGGTGGAGAAGTCATCGTTTGGGATGTAACCCTTCTTCAGGACTGGGGGTGGGTGGAGGGGGAACTGCAGATAAAGGAGGTGGTGGGGCAGGTTGGTGAAGTGGGGATAGAGATAGGTAGAGGGTACGACCTCATTGGTCAATGGGAGGAATGAATCTGGTTGATGGCTGGAAGGGAAGGGAAGGGAAGGGGAGGGGAGGGGAAGGGCGGGGCTAGGAAGGGACTCAGGAGAAGGGAAGGAAGGTTATTTGAAATTGGAGAACTCAATGTTGAGTCCTCCGGGCTATAGGCTGCCCAAGCGGAAGATGAGGTGTTGTTCCTCCAATTTGCTGTATGGTTCATTGTAGCAATGGAGGCGGCCAAGGATGGTCATGTCAGGGAGGGAGTGGGAAGGGGAATTAAAATGGGCAGTGACTGGGAGGTCCGGTCGGTCCCTGCAGGCCCGGCTGGGATGCTCAATGAACTGTTTCCTAAGTTTATGTTTGGTCTCCCCGATGTAGAGAAGACCACATCGGGAGCACCTGATGCAGTAAACCAGGTTGGAAGAGAGGCAGGTGAACCTCAGTCTCACCTGGAAGGGCTGCTTAGGGTCCTGGATAGAGGTGAGGGGGGTGATGTATGGGAACCTTGCAGGGAAGGTACCTTGGGGGGGGTTGGGAAGAGTGGTGCAATCCAAGGGCTGTCAGAGGGAACAGTCCTTGCAGAAGGCAGAGAGGGATGGGGAGGGGAGGGGAGGATGTTCTTTATGGTGGAGTTGGTGGAAGTGTTTAAGGATGATGCATTGGATGCGGAGACTGGTGGGATGGTAGGTGATCCTATTGAATGACAGAGCAGGCTTGAGGGGCTGAATGGCCCTCTCCTGTTCCTATTTATTAAAGTTTTATCAGTTTCTTACAACACATTTTGGGTTAAACTACTTGATGGCACATAACCAACTTTAAATGGTTAAACATATGGCAGGTGGCTCCTGAAAAGAACGTTGAAGTACTGTATTTTATTCACTGCCTCCACGTTCCACTTACACTCAGTTACTTTATCCTGAAACATTGCTGCAGTGACTGACTTTCAGACACAATCAGTCCAACTACTCACAGATGGTGGTATTTTAATAAGCAGTGAGGTACTTGTCTGACCCAGTCTCGGTTGGTGCAAAGCAAACTTTAAAAAAAATTTGTCATTTTTTTTGTCTTACAAAACTTGTTCCCAGAATGTGAACGTCACTGGCTCATCCCTCGGAATGTGGTGGTGAACCGCTGCAGTCTGTGTGGTGTCCCCCACACAGTGCTATTAGGGAAGGAGTTCCGGACTCTGACACAGCGACACTGAAGGAGCAGTGAGATATTTCTGAGTCGCGTGGTGTGAGATTGGAGTGGCAAGTGCAGACCATAGCATTCCCATGCAGTGCCCGTCTTTTTTATTCCCGGCAGCGGGGCTTGTGGGAATTCAGGAGAAACATCTCCATCCAAACTGTAGCTAAAATGTGGATTAACAAACAACAGGAAAGAATCTCAGCTGCATTTAAGAAGAAGCTGGATAAATGTATGAGTGAGGAAAGAACAGAAGGATATGCAGATAGAGCTGGATGAAATAACTCAGAAGAAGGTCAACATGGAGCCTAAGACATGGGCATAACATGGACTGGATGGCTTGTTCGTGTGCTGTAAATACCATGTCATTCTATGTATGTTTAACTTTGGTAAGTCACAATGACAGGTGGCTTCACAGCTGCTGTCTCTGTGTAATACTTCAGTGCTTCTGTAGTTAATGAAACTGATGGGTGTACAACTGGCAGAGGGACATTACTACCCTGTTTCAGGACCCCGCCACTCCCTCTCCCCATCCCCTGCTAAAATCAATTTTACACCAAGTGTGCTTTCACCGTCCTGATGCCCCATCTTGAATGTTTCTGACTTTGAGAATCTAACGTTTAAAAACGTTTTGTGATTTACATATGAAATAATTGAAACCAACGTGTTCATTTTAAAA
Organism: Chiloscyllium punctatum; assembly: GCF_047496795.1. Taxonomy (NCBI): domain Eukaryota; kingdom Metazoa; phylum Chordata; class Chondrichthyes; order Orectolobiformes; family Hemiscylliidae; genus Chiloscyllium; species Chiloscyllium punctatum. Next base: position 7,617,404 of record NC_092776.1, on the reverse strand, counting down.
GATGAGAGACTTAACAAACAATCCATGTCTTTTTCAATATATAATTTCAGTTACATCACACGGTAAACTTTTGCTATAAATTCTGTGTGTTACAATCTTATACTCCACAACCACCTGATGAAAGAGCAGTGCTCTGAAAGCTAGTGCTTCCGAATAAACCTGTTGGACCACAACCTGGTGTTGTGTGATTTTTAATTTTGAACGTATCTGGTTTTCTTGAATTGGATGTCAAAGTGTTCCCTGTCTTTTTGCCAGCACATTTCACCTTGGGACTGGGAAGAGTATCTGTATTACATTCCCATTCAACTTTCCCAGCTCTCCTTTGACAAATATTAAAATTAGGAACAGGAGGAGGCTGTTGGGCCCCTCAAGCCTATTCTGCTACTGAATAAAAGTATGGCTGATCTTTTTGCAATTCAACTTCCATTCTCCCATCCACCTCTCCCTCCGCTAACTCTGCTCCCCCGCTTAACAGGAATGCACTTATCTCCATGTGAAACATATTCAATGGCTGTGCCTACATTGCCAGTCAAGGCAGAGTTCCCAAGTCACACAACTCTTAGAGGAAAGGAATTATCCTCCTCTCCAATCTAAAAGGACAAAGCATAATGTTTTAACAGCACCTCCTAGATCTGGACTCAACCACAAGAAGAAACTGTCTTTCCATAGCCACCTTGTCAAGACCGTTCAGGACCTGGTTTACTTCAACCTTCAGGCTTCTGAACCCCAATGGAAATGAGCCCAATCTTTCCTCATAAGACAATCCATTCATTCCTGGTATCCTTCAGTGAACCTGCTCTGTATAGCCTACAATACCCTTACGGCCACTCTTACAAACTGAGGCCTAAACTCAACACAGTATTTTGACATGTGGTCACACCAATTTCCTGGAGCGTAACATTCTTGCTTTTACGTTCAATCCCTGTCATAATAAAGGAACACATTCATTAGCCTTCTCAATCACCAAATGTACCATTACTTGAAATTTTTGTCACTTTTTATTCACTTGTGGGATGTAGGCGTCACTGGTTCGGCCAATGTTTACTGCCTCTCCCTAGTTACCCTTGAGAAGGTGGTGGGGAGGTGCCATCTTGAATTGCTGTGGTCCATTTGCTGTAGATACACCCACAATGCTGTTAGGCATGGATTTCCAAAGGTTTAACCCAGTGACACTGAAAGAGCGATATTTCCAAATAAGGATGGGGAATGACTTGCAGGGTGTGGTGTTCTCATGTATCTGCTGCCCTTGACCTTCTAGATGGTAGCAGTCATGGGTTTAGAAGGTACTGGCTAAGGATCTTTTGTGAATTTCTTATAGATAGTGCATCTTATAAATAGTCCACACTGCTGCTGCTGAGCATTGGATGGTGGAGGGAGTGGGTGTTGTGAATAGGGAATGGTGCCCATCCAATGGGTTACTTTGTCCTGGATGTTGTCAAGCTTCTTGAATGTTACTGGAGCTGTACCCATCCAGGCACGTGGACTGGCTTTGGTGAGTCAGGTGAGTTACTTGCTGCAGGATTTCTAACCTCCAACCTGCATTTGTAGACGCCGTATTTATGTGGTGAGTCCTGTTCAGTGTCTGGTCAACGGTAACCCCCAGGATATTGATATTGGGGGATTGGTGATGGTAACACCATTGAATATCAAGGGTTGGGGGATGGTTAGATTTTCTCTTACTGATAACAATCAATACCTGGTATTTGTATGGCATGAATTTTATTTGCCACTTTTCAGTCCATATGTCGATATTGTCCATGTCTTGCTGCATTTGGACATGGACTGTGTCTGTATCTGAGGAATTGTTGAATATTGTGCAATCATTGATGAACATGCCCACTCCTTATGATGGAGGGAAGGTCATTGATGAAGTAACTGAAGATGGTAGGGCTTAGGGCACCATCCTGAGGAGATGTCCTGGAGCTGGGATGTGCCAGGTATGATTCTAACCAGCTGAGAGTTTGCCACCTGATTCCCATTGATTCCAATTTTGCAAGGGCTCTTTGATGCACACTCGGTCAAGTGTGGCCTTGATCTCAAGAGCTGACACTCTCACTTTCCATTTGAAATTCAGCTCTTTGGCCATAACCCTTGAGTAAATAATGAAATACTGCAAGGTTCTGACTCAACTACGCTTTCAGCCAATAAGTGCCAGATTCCCACCATCCTCTAGGGCAAAAACATTTTGTCTGAATTCCCCTCTTAGACTTATACCTCTTACTTTAATCATGTAAGATTTAATCTTGTTATTGACCTCTCTACCAATGGAAGAAGTGACATATGGGAAATATGCAGAGAGTGGTGAGTGGCTGGAACGTTTTGCCAGCGGAGGTGGTAGAGGCGGGCACAATAGTGTCATTTAAGATGTACCTAGACAGATACATGAATGGGCAGAGAACAGAGGGATACAGAACCTTGTGAAATAGGCGACAGGTTTAGATAGAGGGTCTGGATCGACATAGGCTTAGAGGGCTGAAGGGCCTGTTCCTCTGCTGGAATGTTCTTTGTTCTTTATGATCAGATACACTCTTGTCGTAAATGATATTGACTGAGGGATAGGTGTTATCCGGGCTAATTACCCTGGGATTCTTTGAAGTAGTATCATGTGATCTCCCACACTCACCTGATAGAGTCCTGGTTTAACACCTCATCTGAAAAACAGCAATCCCAAGACTGCAACACTCCCTTGGTACTGCATGAGGAGCGTCAATCAAGAATTTGGCCTCAGGTCTCTGATCTCTGAGAAGATCCCACATCAGAGTGATGCACCGAGTCAATATAGAATCAAGAGTGAGAGAACAGTGTACGTGACCATTTAAAAGATTTGGGAAGGAGTCACATACTCAAGCGGTCTACAATCTACATACCTATAAAAGAGATAAGCTAATTGAGGTTTTTAAAATTATAAAAGGGTTGAATTGGGACAATTTGACACAACTTCAGAAAATGCTGGAAACACTCAGAAAATGCTGGGGTGGCACGGTGGCACAGTGGTTAGCACTGCTGCCTCACAGCGCCAGAGACCTGGGTTCAATTCCCGCCTCAGGTGACTGACTGTGTGGAGTTTGCACATTCTCCCCGTGTCAGCGTGGGTTTCCTCCGGGTGCTCTGGTTTCCTCCCACAGTCCAAAGATGTGCAGGTTAGGTGAATTGGCCATGCTAAATTGCCTGCAGTGTTAGGCAAGGGGTAGATATAGGGGTATGGGTGGGTTGCGCTTCAGCGGGGCGGTGTGGACTTGTTGGGCCGAAGGGCCTGTTTCCACACTGTAAGTAATCTAATCTAATCTAATCACTCAGTGTGCCAAACTGTTTCATTGGGGGAAAGAAACAGAATCAATGTTTCTGCTTTCTTTTGAAATCTGCAGCATCCACAACCCATTGCTTTTATATCAGTGTTTAATTTGATGACCAATCACCCTCCTTTTGGCAGTAAAAAAAAAGATAAGATAATAAATCACAGCAGTGTAGAACGTTTACTGTCCTCTCATATTCCTTTCACTTCCAACTGGGAAAATGCCAGTGGTCACATTGAACATGACTTCCAAGAAATGGTGTAGCTATGTATATATGCAACGAACTGATTTAATTCAGTCTGCTGTCTCTCAGATTTCTGTGCGTGTGAAATGAGTTTTGTTCCCTGTGCCAAGTCACTATGTTGAAAAACATTAACAGATGGTAAACACATTGGAGCAAATTGCCCGAAAGTGACTCTTCAGTGTGATATGATATCAACACTAGTTGATAGTGTTAAGAGTTTTGTACACCATAACTTTCTTTTTCTTATCTGTACTCTTTGTTATGTCGAAATAAGTTCAAAAACTAAAGGAGTCTTTAGCTCTTCCCAGGACAGTGCCACCTAAAGCCTACAGCCCCTTGTTGAAATAGACGTATTTCACTTTGTCTCCATACTTCGCGGTTATTGAATCTCTGAGCTCTGGCTCCAATTTAGAAACTTTCATAGAACTGTAGAAAAATAGAGAGAAAGAGAGAGAGAGAGACAATTTTTCAGAATGCAGCAGTGTATCTATAACAACAATTAGGATTAAAAGTTTCCCTGTCTCGATAACAATTTACAGGATTTAACTTTGGTAAGTCACAAAGACAGGTGACTTCACAGCTGCTGTCTCTGTGTAATACTTTAGTGCTTCTGTAGTTAATGAAATTGATGGGTGTACAACTGGCAGAGGGACATTACTACCCTGTTTCTACCCTGTTACTACACTAAATAATCATCTGTGATGCAGTCAGAAATGACTATGTAAGTCCTGGCCTGGAAGTGACCCTCTTGGTTGCCCTCTCTACAGGAGATGGAGACAAAGCTCAGTATCACCCCCTTTCCAGGTGTTGAACGCACAGTTGAACCACGTGGGAAGAGATGGCCTCCTTCTTTAGAGACCGCAATTTCCCTTCCCACGTGGTTAAAGATGCCCTCCAACGCATCTCGTCCACATCCCGCACCTCCACCCTCAGACCTCACCCCTCCAACCGTAACAAGGACAGAATGCCCCTGGTGCTCACCTTCCACCCTACCAACCTTCGCATAAACCAAATCATCCGCCGACATTTCCGCCACCTCCAAAAGGACCCCACCACCAGGGATATATTTCCCTCCCCACCCCTTTCCGCCTTCCGCAAAGACCGTTCCCTCCGTGACTACCTGGTCAGGTCCACACCCCCCTACGACCCACACTCCCATTCTGGCACTTTCCCCTGCCACCGCAGGAACTGTAAAACCTGTGCCCACACCACCTCCCTCACCTCCATCCAAGGCCCTAAAGGAGCCTTCCACATCCATCAAAGTTTCACCTGCACATCCACCAATATCATTTATCGTATCCATTGCTCCCGATGTGGTCTCCTCTACATTGGGGAGACTGGGTGCCTCCTAGCAGAGCGCTTTAGGGAACACCTCCGAGACACCCGCAGCAATCAACCAAACTGCCCCGTGGCCCAACATTTCAACTCCCCCTCCCACTCTGCCAAGGACATGGAGGTCCTGGGTCTCCTTCACCGCCGCTCCCTCACCACCAGATGCCTGGAGGAAGAACGCCTCATCTTCCGCCTCGGAACACTTCAACCCCAGGGCATCAATGTGGACTTCAACAGCTTCCTCATTTCCCCTTCCCCCACCTCATCCTAGTTTCAAACTTCCAGCTCAGCACTGTCTCCTTGACTTGTCCGGACTTGTCCGACCTGCCTATCTTCTTTTCCACCTATCCACTCCACCCTCTCCTCCTTGACCTATGACCTTCATCTCCTCCCCCACTCACCCATTGTACTCTATGCTACTCTCTCCCCACCCCCACCCTCCTCTAGCTTATCTCTCCACGCTTCAGGCTCACTGCGTTTATTCCTGATGAAGGGCTTTTGCCCGAAACGTCGATTTCGCTGCTCGTTGGATGCTGTCTGAACTGCTGTGCTCTTCCAGCACCACTAATCCAGTATGCAAGTTGGACCTGTCTGGCTTACAAGACAGAAGGCATTCACACGGTCCAGCCTACTGCAAGGTCTGCTTTAAGTGCAAGTGTAAATTACTGAATTATGAAAAGAAATTTGATATGGTGAAATGAACATATCTGCCCACTTATGAATATCTGACCAGTATCCATTTTACAGGTTCCAGCCACTGGAAATGAAATTCTAATGAGAACCTGCAACCAGCACATTATAAAAACAGATGTTGTTGCCCACATCTCTAGCTCCAATTTTTTTCACAATGGTCCTCGCCTCCACCAATCAGTCTGGTATTAATTTCAAGCAGAGAGGCACTTTTGGAAGCCAAATTAAATCCAGGCTCTTGTGTTGTTTCTGGCCTGTTCAATAGGTTGTATTAATACCAGTAATTCAGTACAACAGATTCCTTTTATACATTAATTTTAACAAACTGGGGAGTTTGAAACAACTCTCAAGCACCAACTATACAGAATGTTAAATGTTCACTCACCACCTCTGAGGAAAAAGAGAACACGCAGCAGGAACCATAAAGATCAAGCTGTGGGAAAAACAAAACAAAACGATTTCTGTTCTTGTCTTTCTAAAAACATAGGTTTCGGCATAAAAGGTATGAAGCAAAAACAGTTAAATGATGGTAAAACACATTCGGTACAATAAAAGATATACATGAACAAGGCCATAATAATACTTTCTGAAGGTTCAGGTGACTTTCTTAATTCTTACATGGGCTGATATTCATAACCCAGCCCTAACTGCCCACGAGCAAGTGTCGGTGAGCTGCTTTCATGAACAGCTACATTCCTTGGGATGTAGAAACACCAAAACTGCTATTAAGAAGGGACTTCTCGGATTTTGACCCAGCGACAGCGAAGGAATGGTGAGATGCTTCGAAGTCAGAAGATTGTGTGACTTGGAGGAGAGCTTGCAGGGATGGTGATCCCATGAGTCTGCTGTCCTTGGTCCTCTGGGTGGTAGAGGTCACTGGTTTGGAAGGTGTTGTCAGTGACACTGAGTCACGGCAGAGTGCATTTTGTTCGGCAGTTTGAGTACAGATACTGGTAACTCAGTGCGGTGTCTTCCAAACATATTATGATACAGTTCTCTTTTAAAGGGAAGTTCTGAAACAGAGTCAGAGTTGATAGTGTGATGCTGAAAGAGCACAGCCACTCGGGCAGCATCCGAGGAGCAGGAGAGTCAAGCCTTGGGCACAAGCCCTTCACCAGGAATCCGAAACAGAGTCATGCCAGACTCGAAACAGTAACTCTGTTTCTCTCTGCACAGATGCTGCCAGACCTGCTAAGTTTCACTAACATTCTCTGTGTTTATATCAGATTTCCAGTATCTGCAGTAGCGTGTTTATGACAAAAATCATGATGGTTAAACTACATGTCACACCCAGGTGGGAGGCTGGACGGAGAGCATTCATTTCACAATCAGTAGATTTTTGTTAGGCAGGGGACATGGAATTGAGAGAGACACAAGGAGTTCAGGTACAGTGCAGTAAGGAACTGCTAGAATGGCAAACAGCTTTGAGAGGATGATTGGCTGATGCCCATTCGATATCTCTAGGATCCCACATTATTTGGGTCAGGATAGCAGAAGTGCATGCGTGGAAGTGTCCTCCAAAAAGACCACAGCAAGCTTATGACAGGATTGTCCTAAGAAGAAAGAAAAGAAGTGTTTGGAAAAAACATATAGACCATTTATAAAGCCATTAGAAAGAATCACCACAATCTTGATGTGTAAGAGATGTTACTGAATTATATTTAGAAAAGGCAAGAAAATTACCATAAAGGTGGCTGAACTGTCTTTAAATAATTAACCAGCTTGTTTTGACAGCTTCAACAGTGTGTGCTAACTCGGGGAGCAGGAGTTGTAAGGACTCTATGATCGAGGCACTCAGTGTCACTGAGGGGAGTGGTTGAGGTGAGGATAGGAAGTTCCCAACCGCAGAATGGTCACACTGCAAGAAAGAGAAAAGATCTAATGTTTATGAGTCAAGACCTCCCTGTACATGGATGACGTCACCATTTTCTGCTCGGATCCACTGTCCGTGCACAGACTCATGTGCGTACGTGACCAGTTCGAACGGGCCTCAGGGGCCAAGGTAAACCGAGGCAAGAGCGAGGCCATGCTCTTCGGGAACTGGGTCGACCAATCCTCCATCCCCTTCACCATCAGGACTGACCACCTGAAGGTGCTGGGTATTTGGTCCGGGGGGGGCTGGGGCATGCGCCAAGTCTAGGGAGGAGCAGATCAGGAAAGCGAGGCAGAAACTGGGCAGATGGAAGCTACAGTCGCTCTTCATCGCAGGAAAAAACCTGGCCTATTCCCAGAACCTGTGCCGCTGCAGTCACCCAGGTCATCTTCCACTTTACGTGCAGATCAAAGATGGACCAGGTCCGAAGGGACACAATGTATAAAGATCTAGGCAATGGGAGAGAAACATGCCCAATGCCACCCGCACCCTGATGGCCACCTGTGCGTGGATCCCCGGTACGCAAACACCAAGTGTCACTATGTACTGAGGTTCTACCTGTCCCCGGTGTTGCGAAGGATGGGCCTGGCCTCGCTGCCGCGGAACACTCCGAGTAGCTGGACCATTCTGTATCACCTGTCCTTCGTGGAGAAATTTATTAAAAATCTTTGACCACAAATCCATCAGGAAGTGGTCAGCACGTAGTGTCCTTGAGACCCTTCGGGAAAAGGAGAGGGTGGATCCTATCGAGCGGTTCCCTGAGCAGACTGTCAAAGCCATTTGGCAGAATGCTTCATCGCCAGAACCTTCCAACAAGCACAAAGACATGGCCTGTGAGATCCTTTATGGACTCGGACTCTCTGCCGCACCACACGCTGCCCTCGAAGCGGCTGCGGGGGGGACGAGACTGTCACACACCTCCTTCTGGAATGTGCCTACACAGAAGAAGTCTGGAGAGGAATGCAGTGGTGTTTGTCGAGGTTTGTCCCAAGTAGCGCCGTGACGCAGGACTCCGTGCTGTACGGTCAGTTACCTGGGACGCACACCGAGACAAATATCAACTGTGCCTGGAGGATCATCAACTCGGTGAAGGACGCTCTTTGGTCTGCCCGAAACCTGTTGATCTTCCAGCTGAAGGAGTTGAGCCCGACTGTGTATTGCGGACTGGCACATTCCAAGGTCCAGGACTACATGCTGAGAGACGTGCTGAAGCTTGGGGCAGCTGCTACCAAGGCACGGTGGGGAAAGACCACCGTGTAAGGTCTGCCTGCCTCAGAAGAACAGGGGGCCCACGCAGTAATTGGGCTCCACTGACGCCTCAGCAGAATCTCTGGATAGTCATTTTACAGACTTGTATATACGAATGATTAATTACAATCTCTGTATGTAAAGAGATGGAATATATACGTATGTATGGCATCCCCAATTATATAGATATCAAAATAATTTTATGAATAAAGCATATTTTTGAAATGAAAAAAAGTTTACGAGCCAATATTGAACTGCTTGTCTGCAATTTAGCATTTTACTTGAAGTCACTTTCCTTCCTGGGGAGAGAGGAATTGGATTGGTGTGGGGGGCATCCCTATCCTTAGCTGCTCAGCTGTGTTTGAAACGCGTGTGAGAGTGAGGAAAATTGTTGTTAGGGACTGTGTTTCAATTGTGAAAATTTTCTGAAAGTCCAAGTAAGAATTTATAGGCACAGGAGAGGGCGTAAGAGTGATGCAATGTCAGTAAGAGTGAAGAATTTCCACTTATTACTAGTCAACAGTTTAAAGTTAATAGCACAAGAAACTTAGCCAGAACTTAAGGCAAGTAGGAAAATTTTTATTTAAGAATAAATTGAGACATGGCAGAAGAGTTCAGTCCCATGTGTCCCACAGCCTGCATAATGTGGGAAGTCTTGAATGCTCCAGGCAGTCTGGATGACCACATCTGCAGGAAGCACCACTAGTCCGACCACTTGAACACCCGGCCTTGGAGCATGAGCATTGGCTGGACACACTTCAATGCACCCAAAAGGCTTGAGTTATCCGAAAATCGTGTTTTTAGACATGGTCATCCCTCACAGCTTCAGGATGTGCAGTCAGGGAAGGAACAGCTGCCCACCAGTCAGAAGATGGGAGGCAGGTAGGTAGGTAGGAAAGGCCCAGAGTGTATCTCACTCAAGAGAGTTGGAAAATGCTATGAGTGAAATACTATAAGTGCAGCCAGTGTTCAGCTGCACAAAGAAGGAGGAGAAAGAAAGGAAGAGCAATAGTGATAAGAGACTCAGTAATGAAGGGTGCAAACAAGCATTTCTGCAAAGACTGATATAACTCCGGGATGGTGTGTTGTCTAGGGCAAGGATATAACTGAATAGCGACAGGGCATTCTGAAGAGGGAGGACAACAGAGGTCATGGTTCACACTGGCAAGGTAAAGTCACCATTCGAATCATAGAATCCCTACAGTATGGAAACAGGCCCTTCAGCCCAACACCGACCCTCCGAAGAGTAACCCACCCAGACCCATTCCCCTACCCTATATTTCCCCCTGACTAAAGCACCTAACCTACACATCCCTGAACACTATGGCAATTTAGCATGGCCAATTCACCCAACCTGCACATCTTTGGATTGTGGTAGGAAACCAGAGGAAACCCATGCAGACACGGGGAGAATGTGCAAACTCCACACAACAATTGCCTGAGGCTGGAATCGAACCTGGGTCCCTAACGCTGTGAGGCAGCAGTGCTAACCATTGAGCCACCATACCTCCCCCATTATCCCACCAGACCATAAGTCTGCGCTCTCATGTGAGAGAGAGAGAGAGAGGAGAGAGAGAGAGAGGAGAGAGAGAGAGAGAGGAGAGAGAGAGAGAGAGAGAGAGAGAGAGGGAGAGAGAGGACTGGTAGTGGTTGAACCCAAGGGTCAACACAGCTCAGACAGGGGGAGAAATTGAGAGCGCTTCATGGTAACCTAAGTTGGAGCAGGAATTGAACCACACTGTTAGCATCACTCTGCACCACAAACCAGCCATCCAGCCAACTGAGCTAATGTAGCCCCTACATTGGTGCCAACAGAATGGGCAGAAAGGCAAATAGGGTCCTGCAGCAAGAAGTTAGGGAGCTAGCTGGCAGGCTGTTGGGGGTAATAATCTCTGATTATTTCAAGTGCTCCCTGCTAGTGAATGTAGGAACAGGTGGACACAGCACGTAAATGTGTGGCTGAAGATGTGCGCAAGATTCATAGATCACTTGCTTCATTTCTGGGGAAGGAGGAAGTTGTACCAGTCCGCTGGGTTGCACCAGAACCTGAAGTGAGACCATCATCCTTGCAAGGGGAGGGGTTAGTGAATCCAAAATTGGCCTTGTGGCAGGAGGCACACGGTGATGGTCAAACGTTGTTCTTGTGTCCAATGGCCTATTGTAGGGTTTGTTGTTGTGTTCCTTGCAGCTTGTTGTGTACATTAAAGATCTAGACATGAATGTGGGAGGTTTGGTCAGCACGTTTGCAGATGTCATAAAAGTTGATGGTGTGGTGAACAAGAAGGAGGAAAGCCTTAGATTAAGGCACACTACAGAGGAGCTAGACAGATGGGGCAGGACAGTGGAATTTATTTAATAAATGAATGATTTACTTATTAATTTTACAGTGAATACAATAAAATACAGTGAAAAGTCACCACAATCCGGCGCCATTTTGAATAATTTAAAAGATATAACTGAAAGAGAGTCCTGAGTCTGCTCGCTAATGAATTTATTCTGGAAAAACCTGAAGTGGTACAGTGTAGAAGTCAGGGAAAGGGAGTAAATATTGAATAGTGGGACCCGCGGAGTACAGAGGATCACTGGGATCTTGGCATTCATGTCCATAGATCCTTGACGACAACAGGGCAGGCGGGTAAGTTGGTTAAGAAAACATATGGGATACTTGGCTTCATTAGTCGAAGCATTGTTAAAAGGGCAAGGGGGTTGTGCTGGAACTGTATATAATGCAGGTTAGGCTACAGCTGTAGCAGTGTGTTTAGTTCTGATCACCACACTATAAGGAAGGATGTGAGTGCATTAGAGAGAGTGCAGACGAGATTCACCAGGATGTCGACTGAGCTGGAGTTTAGACCTTCGGCATAAGTTCATAAGATAAAGGAGGAGAATTAGGCCATTCAGCCCTTTAAGTCTGCTCTGCCACTTGATCATGGCTAATATGCGCCTTGCCTCTATTTCCCTGCCTTCTCCCCATATCCCTTCAACCCATAACCCATTAAATATCTGTCTAACTCCTCCATAAATTGACTCACTGTCTCAGCATCCACTGAAGTTTGAGGTATTGAATTCCACAGATTCACAACCCTGCGGGAGAAATAATTTCTCCTCAACTCTGTTTTAGATTTGCTACCCCTTATCCTAAGGCTATGACCTCTTGGCATACGAATTTTATAGCTATCATGTTATTTCAGTCATTTGGTTTGTCACCAGCTTATTTTAATTTTTTTATCATTATCTCTCTGCCTCATTTAATCAGATTATAGGTCACCCATTCGGTTGTTCTTCAGTGACTGACACTTTACTCACACAGTCTAGCCGCTTGCGTCACCTGCAGAGAGTTATTATTCAACACTCCACTTGCACCATTTGTATGATCGTTTGATCTCTATGCCTTTCCATTCTGTGTTCTGTCTCACTTCACCTGGTGAAGGGCAGCACTCTGAAAGCCTGTGATTTCAAATAAACCTGCTGGACCATAACCTGGTGTCATGTGACTCCTGACTTTTTCCCCCGGTCTTCCTCTGGCCTCAACCAGTATGTACAGTATAATTACCACTGATATAAAAATATAAGCATTCGAGCAGGAGTTCGCCATTAACCTTCTTCATTCTTCAATAAGATCAATTACGGCCTCAACGTCATCTACATATCCTGCCTTCCTAACCCACGACTCCCTTGCTGATCAAAATGTAATTACTTAAACCTCCTTGAACATATTTAATGTCCCAATCTACAACTTTCTGGATGATTGAATTCTGTAGATTTATGACCCTCTGCGAAACACAAATTACTTTGTCACAGTCTTAAAATGGGACAATCTGAAATTTTAAATAGTACCCCCCTCGTTTTAGCCTCCCCTGATGTGGGGAACCATCCTCAGCATCCACCCTATCAAAGCCCCTCTGGACCTGAAATATTTCAACATATAAACTCTATTGGCTGTGGGCACATCCTGCTCACTTGTCCCTCATACACTAAACTCTTCATTCAAAGAGTCAGTCAAGTAAGCATTCTCTAAACTGTTTTGATTTGGAGATACCGGTGTTGGACGGGGGAGTACAAAGTTAAAAATCACACAACACCAGATTATAGTCCAACAGGTGTATTTGGAAGCACCAGCTTTCATCAGGTGGCTGTGACAACATCAGACAGCGACCTGATGAAGGAGCAGGCTCTGAAAGCTAGCGCTTCCCAATAAACCTGTTGGATTATAACCTGGTGTTGTGTGATTTTTAACTCTAAACTGTTTCTAATAGAAATACATAAATTAATTAAGGAGAACGGAACTATATGCAGCAGAGTTAGAATTTGCGTTATTGTGTCGTATACTCAAGTGGGAAGTATGCAGGAGAACAGTGAAAAGTGTACCATGTTTTCCCACACAGCGCCATCTCAGGTACAAAGAACTGAGGTATAAATCATAGATATAAAATAGAGAAATCAAGGAAACACGCTACATTACCTGACAGTTATTCATAGTCGAAGTTAGAAAAGTAAGAAATAAAGTTACAAAGGTAAACATTACAGTCTATCCATAAAGGGAGAGTGCAGAGAGCTAACACACTTGGCTCTGACTGGCTTACAAACTGCTGACCACCCACACTGGACACCAGTCCAACAACCGTCCTCACTCCAGGTACACTGACCATCCCCACTCCAGGTACACTGACCATCCCCACTCCAGGTACACTGACCGTCCCCACTCCGGGTACACTGACCGTCCCCACTCCAGGTACACTGACCGTCCCCACTCCAGGTACACTGACCGTCCCCACTCCGGGTACACTGACCAACCCGCTCCGGGTACACTGACCGTCCCCACTCCAGGTACACTGACCGTCCCCACTCCGGGTACACTGACCGTCCCCACTCCGGGTACACTGACCGTCCCCTGTCCGGGGACACTGACCGTCCCCACTCCGGGTACACTGACCATCCCCGGTCTGGGTACACTGACCATCCCCAGTCCGGGTACACTGACCATCCCCGGTCCGGGTACACTGACCGTCCCCACTCCAGACACACTGACCATCCCCATTCCGGGTACACTGACCGTCCCCACTCCGGGTACACTGACCGTCCCCACTCCGGGTACACTGACCGTCCCCACTCCGGGGACACTGACCGTCCCCACTCCGGGGACACTGACCGTCCCCACTCCGGGGACACTGACCGTCCCCTGTCCGGGGACACTGACCGTCCCCACTCCGGGTACACTGACCATCCCCGGTCCGGGTACACTGACTGTCCCCGGTCCGGGTACACTGACCGTCCCCACTCCGGGTGCACTGACCATTTCCACTTTGGACACACCGACCATCCCCACTCCAGACACACTGACCATCCCCATTCCGGGTACACTGACTATCCCCGCTCAGGGTACACTGACCATCCCCGCTCCAGGTACACTGACCATCCCCACTCCAGGGACACTGACCATCCCCGCTCAGGGTACACTGACCGTCCCCACTCCAGGTACACTGACCGTCCCCGCTCCGGGTACACTGACCGTCCCCACTCCGGGTACACTGACCGTCCCCACTCCCGGTACACTGACCGTCCCCGGTCCAGGTACACTGACCATCCCCGGTCCAGGTACACTGACCATCCCCGGTCCAGGTACACTGACCATCCCCGGTCCAGGTACACTGACCATCCCCGGTCCGGGTACACTGACTGTCCCCACTCCGGGTGCACTGACCATTTCCACTTTGGACACACCGACCATCCCCACACCGGGTACACTGACCGTCCCCACTCCGGACACACTGACCATCCCCGCTCAGGGTACACTGACCATCCCCGCTCCAGGTACACTGACCATCCCCGCTCCAGGTACACTGACCGTCCTCACTCCGGGTACAATGACCGTCCCCGCTCCAGGTACACTGACCGTCCCCACTCCGGGTACACTGACCGTCCCCGTTCCAGGTACACTGACCATCCCCACACCAGGTACACTGACCATCCCCATTCCGAGTACACTGACCATCCCCACACCGGGTACACTGACCGTCCCCATTCCGAGTACACTGACCGTCCCCGTTCCGGGTACACTGACCATCCCCATTCCGAGTACACTGACCATCCCCACACCAGGTACACTGACCATCCCCATTCCGAGTACACTGACCATCCCCACACCAGGTACACTGACCATCCTCATTCCGAGTACACTGACCATCCCCACACCGGGTACACTGACCGTCCCCACTCCGGGTACACTGACCGTCCCCACTCCGGGTACACTGACCATCCCCGGTCCGGGTACACTGACCATTCCTGGTCCGGGTACACTGACCGTCCCCACTCCAGGTACACTGACCATCCCCGCTCTGGGTACACTGAACATCCCCGCTCCGGGTACACTGACCATCCCCGCTCCGGGTACACTGACCATCCCCGGTCCGGGTACACTGACCGTCCCCGCTCCAGGTAAACTGACCGTCCCCGCTCCGGGTACACTGACCGTCCCCACTCCGGGTACACTGACCGTCCCCATTCCGGGTACACTGACCGTCCCCGCTCCAGGTACACTGACCATCCCCGCTCCGGGTACACTGACCGTCCCCGCTCCGGGTACACTGACCGTCCCCGCTCCGGGTACACTGAACATCCCCACTCCGGGTACACTGACCGTCCCCACTCCAGGTACACTGACCGTCCCCACTCCAGGTACACTGACCGTCCCCGCTCCGGGTACACTGACCTTCCCTGCTCCGGGTACACTGACCGTCCCCGCTCCAGGTACACTGACCGTCCCCGCTCCGGGTACACTGACCGTCCCCACTCCGGGTACACTGACCGTCACCGCTCTGGGTACACTGACCATTTCCACTTTGAACACACTGACCGTCCCTGCTCTGGGTACGCTGACCGTCCCCACTCCGGGTACACTGACCGTCCCCACTCCGGGTACAATGACCGTCCCCGCTCCAGGTACACTGACCGTCCCCACTCCGGGTACACTGACCGTCCCCACTCCGGGTACACTGACCATCCCCGGTCCGGGTACACTGACCATTCCCGGTCCGGGTACACTGACCGTCCCCACTTCAGGTACACTGACCATCCCCGCTCTGGGTACACTGAACATCCCCGGTCCGGGTACACTGACCATCCCCGCTCTGGGTACACTGAACATCCCCGGTCCGGGTACACTGACCGTCCCCGCTCCAGGTACACTGACCATCCCCGCTCCGGGTACACTGACCGTCCCCACTCCGGGTACACTGACCGTCCCCATTCCGGGTACACTGACCGTCCCCGCTCCAGGTACACTGACCATCCCCGCTCCGGGTACACTGACCGTCCCCGCTCCGGGTACACTGACCGTCCCCACTCCGGGTACACTGATCGTCCCCATTCCGGGTACAGTGATCGTCCCCATTCCAGGTACACTGACCGTCCGTGCTCCAGGTACACTGACCATTCCCCCTCCAGCCACACTGACCGTCCGTGCTCCAGGTACACTGACCATTCCCCCTCCAGCCACACTGACCGTCCGTGCTCCAGGTACACTGACCATCCCCACTCCAGGTATACTGACAATTTCCACTTTGAACACACTGACCATCCCCACTCTGGGTACATTGATTGTCCCCATTCCGGTTACACTGACCGTACTCATTCCGGTTACACTGACCATCCCCACTCCAGGTACACTGACCATCCCCATTCCGGACACACTGATCATCCCCACTCACGGTACACTGACCGTCCCCACTCACGGTACACTGACCGTCCCCACTCACAGTACACTGACCGTCCCCACTCCGGACACACTGACCGTCCCTGCTCCAGACAAACTGACCATCTTAATTCCAGGTACACTGCCCATCCCCATTCTGAGTACACTGACCATCCCCATTCCAGTTACACTGACCATCCCCACTCCGGGTACATTGACCATCCCCACTCTGGTTACACTGACCGTCCTCATTCCGGGTACACTGACCATTCCCGCTCAGGGTACATTGACCATCCCCACTCCAGGTACACTGACCGTCCCCACTCCAGGGACACACTGACCATCCCCACTCCGGACACACTGACCGTCCCCACTCAGGACACACTGACCGTCCCCACTCCGGACACACTGACCGTTCCCACTCCGGACACACTGACCGTCCCCACTCCGGACACACTGACCATCACCACTACGGGTACACTGACCGTCCCCACTCCGGACACACTGACCATCCCTGCTGCAGGTACACTGATCATCCCCACTCTGGGTACACTGACTATCGTCACTCCAGGTACACTGACCGTCCCCACTCCAGGTACACTGACCGTATCCGCTCCTGGTACACTGACCGTATCCGCTCCTGGTACACTGACCGTCCTCACTCTGAGTACACTGACCATTTCCACTTTGGACACAGTGACTGTCCCCACTCCGGGTACACTAACTATCCCCGCTCCAGGTACACTGACCATCCCCACTCTAGGTATACTGACCATCCCCACTCCGGGTACACTGACCGTCCCCGTTCCGGGTACACTGACCATCCCCACACCAGGTACACTGACCATCCCCATTCCGAGTACACTGACCATCCCCACACCGTGTACACTGACCGTCCCCATTCCGAGTACACTGACCGTCCCCGTTCCGGGTACACTGACCGTCCCCGTTCCGGGTACACTGACCATCCCCATTCCGAGTACACTGACCATCCCCACACCAGGTACACTGACCATCCCCATTCCGAGTACACTGACCATCCCCACACCAGGTACACTGACCATCCCCATTCCGAGTACACTGACCATCCCCACACCGGGTACACTGACCGTCCCCATTCCGAGTACACTGACCGTCCCCGTTCCGGGTACACTGACCATCCCCGGTCCGGGTACACTGACCATTCCCGGTCCGGGTACACTGACCGTCCCCACTCCAGGTACACTGAACATCCCCGGTCCGGGTACACTGACCATCCCCGCTCCGGGTACACTGACCATCCCCGCTCCGGGTACACTGACCGTCCCCGCTCCGGGTACACTGAACATCCCCACTCCGGGTACACTGACCGTCCCCACTCCGGGTACACTGACCGTCCCCACTCCGGGTACACTGACCGTCCCCACTCCAGGTACACTGACCGTCCCCGCTCCGGGTACACTGACCGTCCCTGCTCCGGGTACACTGACCGTCCCCGCTCCAGGTACACTGACCGTCCCCACTCCGGGTACACTGACCGTCCCCACTCCGGGTACACTGACCGTCACCGCTCTGGGTACACTGACCGTCACCGCTCTGGGTACACTGACCGTCCCCACTCCGGGTACACTGACCGTCACCGCTCTGGGTACACTGACCATTTCCACTTTGAACACACTGACCGTCCCTGCTCTGGGTACGCTGACCGTCCCCACTCCGGGTACACTGACCGTCCCCACTCCGGGTACACTGACCATTTCCACTTTGAACACACTGACCGTCCCCGCTCCGGGTACATTGACCATCCCCGCTCCAGGTACACTGACCATCCCCCTCCAGCCACAGTGACTATCCCCGCTTCGGGTACATTGACCATCCCCCTCCAGCCACACTGACCGTCCCCACTCCGGGTACACTGATCGTCCCCATTCCGGGTACAGTGATCGTCCCCATTCCAGGTACACTGACCGTCCGTGCTCCAGGTACACTGACCATTCCCCCTCCAGCCACACTGACCGTCCGTGCTCCAGGTACACTGACCATTCCCCCTCCAGCCACACTGACCGTCCGTGCTCCAGGTACACTGACCATCCCCACTCCAGGTATACTGACAATTTCCACTTTGAACACACTGACCATCCCCACTCTGGGTACATTGATTGTCCCCATTCCGGTTACACTGACCGTACTCATTCCGGTTACACTGACCATCCCCATTCCAGGTACACTGACCATCCCCATTCCGGACACACTGATCATCCCCACTCACGGTACACTGACCGTCCCCACTCACGGTACACTGACCGTCCCCACTCACAGTACACTGACCGTCCCCACTCCGGACACACTGACTGTCCCTGCTCCAGACAAACTGACCATCTTAATTCCAGGTACACTGCCCATCCCCATTCTGAGTACACTGACCATCCCCATTCCAGTTACACTGACCATCCCCACTCCGGGTACATTGACCATCCCCACTCTGGTTACACTGACCGTCCTCATTCCGGGTACACTGACCATTCCCGCTCAGGGTACATTGACCATCCCCACTCCAGGTACACTGACCGTCCCCACTCCAGGGACACACTGACCATCCCCACTCCGGACACACTGACCGTCCCCACTCCGGACACACTGACCGTCCCCACTCCGGACACACTGACCGTTCCCACTCCGGACACACTGACCGTCCCCACTCCGGACACACTGACCATCACCACTACGGGTACACTGACCGTCCCCACTCCGGACACACTGACCATCCCTGCTGCAGGTACACTGATCATCCCCACTCTGGGTACACTGACTATCGTCACTCCAGGTACACTGACCGTCCCCACTCCAGGTACACTGACCGTATCCGCTCCTGGTACACTGACCGTATCCGCTCCTGGTACACTGACCGTCCTCACTCTGAGTACACTGACCATTTCCACTTTGGACACAGTGACTGTCCCCACTCCGGGTACACTAACTATCCCCGCTCCAGGTACACTGACCATCCCCACTCTAGGTATACTGACCATCCCCACTCCGGGTACGCTGACCGTCCCCGTTCCGGGTACACTGACCGTCCCCGTTCCGGGTACACTGACCATCCCCACACCAGGTACACTGACCATCCCCATTCCGAGTACACTGACCATCCCCACACCGGGTACACTGACCGTCCCCATTCCGAGTACACTGACCGTCCCCGTTCCGGGTACACTGACTGTCCCCGTTCCGGGTACACTGACCATCCCCATTCCGAGTACACTGACCATCCCCACACCAGGTACACTGACCATCCCCATTCCGAGTACACTGACCATCCCCACACCAGGTACACTGACCATCCCCATTCCGAGTACACTGACCATCCCCACTCCGGGTACACTGACCGTCCCCATTCCGAGTACACTGACCGTCCCCGTTCCGGGTACACTGACCATCCCCACACCGGGTACACTGACCGTCCCCATTCCGAGTACACTGACCATCCCCACACCGGGTACACTGACCGTCCCCATTCCGAGTACACTGACCATCCCCATTCCAAGTACACTGACCATTCCCACTCTGGGTAAACTGACCGTCCCCGCTCCGAGTACACTGACCATCCCCAGTTCTGGTCACCCCATTACAGGAAGGATGTGGAAGCATTGGAAAAGGTGCAGATGAGATTTACCAGGATGTTGCCTGGTCTGGAGGGAAGGCCTTATGAGGAAAGGCTGAGAGACTTGGGTTTGTTCTCATTGGAGAGAAGAAGGCTAAGTGGGAATTTAATACAGACATACAAGATGGTCAGAGGATTAGATAGGGTGAACAGTGAGAGTCTTTTTCCTAGGATGATGACGTTAGCTTGTACAAGGGGGCATAGCTATAAACTGAGGGGTGATAGATTTAAGTCAGATGTCAGAGGCAGGTTCTTTACTCAGTGAGTGGTAAGGGCGTAGAATGCCCCGCCTGCCAACGTAGTCAACTCAGCCACATTAGGGGCATTTAAACAGTCCTTGGATTAGCACATGGATGATGATGGGACAGTGTAGGGGGAATGGGCTTAGGTTAGTTCACAGGTCGGTGCAACATCAAGGACCAAAGGGCCTGATATGCGCTGTATTGTTCTATGTTCTAAAAGGTATTGAAATGTTTGACCACCGTCATACTGAAAGCAGAGCCAGTTCAATGGGCTGAATGGCCTGCACCTGTCCCAAAGTGACACTTTACCGGTAAAGTCAGAGCAACACCAGCAGATCAAACAAGATCTAATTTAATGGAGGAACAAGTTCAAGGGGCAGAATGGCCTTCTCTCACTCCTGTCCTTTTTATCTGAATTTTTCCAAACTCAAAGCCAACTTACATTAGAAGGTCAGAAAGATGAAACAAGTCAGCCACACAAAATCATCATCCCCAGTTATGCTGAGTATCTCACTTCAGTCAGTGCATAGTTTCTATTGTTTGATTTGATTCTTAAATGTTTAAAAACATGAGAAATGTTCACCAGGGTAGAGGGATGCAGCAGAAACCTGCTTTACAATGTCATATGGGAAACAGATAAAGAAGAGCTGTATTCAGACACAAGACCAAAATAGGGAGGGAGTGAGAGATAGAAGGTAACTCACAACTGAGTCGGAGGTGTCTTTGCTCAAAACACAAGTGCACTCCAAATGACCAGGTATGGAGTTAGGCACAGGTCAGGCATGATCTCATCGAATGGTGTAACAGACTGAATGACTGACTGACTTCTGTTCCTAACTTCCTGTTCCTCTTTTCATCCCAAGAGGACTGCGAACGACTTGAAAGCAGGAGGCAGTCAAAAGCTGGGATTATCTAGCCTTGCTCCCCAGTTGATAATGTTGAACTGTTTTGAAAACAAACACACATATTGCTGCCACTTCCTTACGGCTGGTTTGTAGAAGACTAGGTGATTAATAGGATTGAAACTGGAGATTGCACGGTCGCTTTCTTGTGGTAAATCTGGGTGAAAAGCCAAGGCCAATAATGTAAGATCTGACCAACACTGAAAATGGGTATGGACAAGCCTGGGTTCCGGTCTGACGCCTTTTCAGTTGAATATGTTGTAAATATTTGTAAAGTGTAAAACGAGAATTTTGACAAGGTACAGGAAAGGAAGGAAACAACATATCATTGCAAGGAGTGAGAACAGTAAACTGTGAGTAGAAGACAAGTGTTGTTTGTAATCAATGGGGAAAAGAGTTTTCTGTTCAATTGGACTAGTCTTCTTGTTGCAATTTGATCAAAACTGGTGTAATTCACTCAAAAGTTTGAAACATTTTAAGTGCAAATCCTGTTACAGCAATACTTTGTACTAGTTTTATAAAAACAAAACATGATCAGGTCAACCTCATCCATAAAATTGGCCACATACAGCAGGGAGCACGAACACCATTGAGAGATCTCTGTCAAGGCCTCAGTAGTCTGCTCCCTTGCCTCCCTCAGTATCCTGGGACAGATCCCATCAGAGCTTAGGGACTTGTCTAACCTTGCCATCCTTACCTTCCATCCTCACAGGAACATGCTGATTCTGAACTCGAACCAACTGGCCTTTAAGAGACTCCATGTCAGATGTGGATTGACCCGCAAACGGCTGCCTTTCCCCTCTCCAGTCTAATTTTTCCAGTTGTAATTATCTTTCCTCGGTTTAGCACTTTCACCTGAGTAACAAACGTATCCTTGTCTATAGCTATTTTAATGTCACCTGGTTCCAGGTGTTTGTGAAGGCTTCAATCATTGAGTTGTTTCGTCGGACAAAAGGCACAATGGATCTATTTTAAATCATTCTTGAACATAATTTATTAAAAATGTATTAATAAACTAACCAACCAAAATAACTGGCATATGTTTCTGCATTTCTTTTAGAAACCATTTAAATAAATTAAATTCAGGTCAATTACAGGACTCTAATTAAAATGCTTATTTTCTGTGATGAACAAATTTGTAGCTGCATTATGCAAAATGCACCAAGTTATCACAAAATAAATACGTTAACAAATAGTGCTGAGTGATTATTTTAAAATCACACATGAAAACACTGGTTCAGGACAGATTTCCATGAAAAATGAGTTTGAGTGGAAACTCGGGAGAAATGAAAAGTACTTTTCCTGACGAGTGCATTTTGTGCCTTGGGTCAACAGCTGTGCCAAAAGTGGAAACTCAATCTCAGAGAACACAAATTACATAGAGACAAGCCAAGACTTCTTACAAGAGACAACTGCTCCTACTTACAAGCATCCAACCAGCATTACTTGCAATGGTGCATGGAGAAACTTGATTCTCTACAAACAAAAGAAAATAAACAAGGTAAAACAGAAAGTAAAAATATGCATTCTTACAAAATTGATCTGGATCAAAAATGAGGAAATGATGATAGATCGATATCCATAGGTCACCTCTACCTACACGTTATTAGACACAAAATGCATTATTGTCCCTAGTCTAGAGTGTGATCAGATTAGTTAGCTCAGTTGGTTGGAGAGTGATGTAGAATGATGATGCCAACAGCTTCGGTTCAATTCCTGTACTGGCTGAGCTTCTCAATCTCCACTCTCACCTAAAACTCTAATGCCATGCCTCACCAAAAGGTTCTTTAGTTGATAAATACTCAGCCACAGGAATCCAAACAGAGGAGCCTGCTTCCACACCAGCAGCACCAAGGAGGGCCATTAATCAAGGAGTTACAACATTTGAACAGGTCATTTAGTCTCCATACCGTCAAATAGTTGTAATCACATTTATTCACCCCCTTCCCTTCAAACATCCTTCATTTTTCCACCAAGGCAATGTAATCTTAAAAGTTGATGCAGTCAATGCCTCAACCACTAATCCTGGAAGTGAGTGTCTTACAACTCTCTCTGAAGAAATCTGTTCTGTCCTCTGTTCAAAATCTCTTATTTTAATGTATCTAAGGCCTCTTGTGCTTAGTCCATCACCATAAACATTTTGAGTTTGTCCTATTCTGTTACAACTTTAACATAGAAACACAAAAACCAGGTGTTGAACAGTTGAGGGGTCTAGTGTGGACCCACAATGACTGTACTGTGTATCAGCTTGTGTAAGTACCCTTCTACGCAGTAGTAGTGAACCATGGACAAGCAAGACAAGAAATAGGAGCCAAAATTAGCCACTCAGCCCTGCTCCGTCATTCAATATGATCATAGCTCAACTCAGTCCCCTATTCCCGCTTCCCCTCACCCACCTCCCCATACCCTTTGATCCCTTTGGCCCTAAGACCTACATATAACTCCTTCTTGAAAACATTCAATGTTTTGGCCTCAACCCCTTTCTGTGGCAGCGAGTTCCACAGGCTCCCCACTCTCTGGGTGAAGAGATTTCTCCTCATCTCAGTCCTAAATGGCCAACCCTGCATGCTTAGACAGTGACCCCTGGCTCTCAACTTCCCAGGGATTGGGAACATCCCTCCTGCAATTATCCTGCCTAGTCTTGTTTGAAAGTCTACATATGTCTTCAATGAGATAACAGTCGGAATCTAGGAAGGGAGTGTGTTTAGCAGCAAACAAGGAGAGGGAATGAGTAAATTCCAAATGGTTAATAAGTCAGGAAGAGTAACTCCTCAGGACAAATATCCTAATACCTCCTTGTGTCAGATAAACAGGCTCTACACTGTTTAGTCCTGTGACAGTAAATTCCACTTCTGGTTCTGACAGAAACAACACTAAATTAAACTAGCTGGAGACATCAAGAACTAAAGAACAAAAAAACGTTCAAAGTCCTTCTGAAGTGAGGGGGCAAAATGCTTTGCACCCTTTACCCAGCACCCCTAATATTCAGAACACATGAAGTCAATGGAAATTATCACTGGGGGAGGGAGTGAACTGTCCAACAAATTTATCATCCTCTTTGCTTTTCCACCCATGTCTAACTTCAGACCAAAGCATGTACAGCCTCAGTGAATCCGCCAGGTTTGCTTTGATGGTTTTGGCTTAGGTCCAAGGACAAAATGAAAGCAGCTTCACACAGCAGCTTGGGAACAGATCATGAAAGAATTTATCCACCTTTAGTCTGGTGTGTTTAAACCAAGGACACGAGATGAAAAGAAATTTCAAAACTTTATTTTACTTTTCAGAAATAAACTCTGCTTTCTAATCTGTTTGAAGAGATGGCCTTGTTCTTCTTGCTGTCTGATTTTTGAGGTGAACGTCATCTATTGAACAAATTCACAAACTAATGCTTGGCTTGTTTTCTATTGCACAACTTACGATTTTTGATATAAACAGTACTGAACATTCAGTGCCCTTGTCTTGCACACTCCTCAAACTAATCTCTCCTGAATAGAGCACAGTAATTTTCACTATCTCCATTTAGCTTTATGGAGATTAAGAACTTTTAAAAAAAAGTTTGTTTTATTCAACAATGGTCAGGTATAGCACTGGGAATGGCCAGCTTTTCAGCACTATTATTCTGGAGTATGTGTCATCAGCTCTTCCAACAACGTGTTCAGAATTCTCCAAACATTTTCACAAAGGAAAAATGCTACCCATTTTTACAAAATGGGGACTTTTAAATTAGTTACGATCAGCTGCAGTAAACAGGGCATCCTGAGAGGGGAGGGTACTAGCCAAATTACATTGTTTCCCAATAAACATGCCCCAGCAACAGAGAGCTACAATCAACAAAGCCAAGTGAGTGTTGAATCAACATTGCCAAAACAGTAGGTTAGGAGTTAGATACAGGAGTGAGGACATTTTATAGAACCTTGGACAACTTTATTGTGAATACAATATCTAGCTTATGGCACCAGCAAGTAAGGGAAGCATTGAAGCATTGGATAATGTGCAGTGACAAGTAAGGATCCTTAGTTTCCAAGAATTTTGAGGAAAGACTTAAGGAACATTAACTTCTCATGCTAAAAAGGAGGCCTTCTTTAAAAAATATACAAATGTATATGTGTTTGTCTAGGAAATGGAGAAGAGAGTAAACTGAATATCATTTTAATTTAAACAGATGAGGACAAACCAAGCTTGAACTGGTAAAAGGCAAACTAGAGATTGATGATCGGGAAACACTCCCTCGCATAAAAAAAAGGGGACAGACTGACACATTGAAAAGTGGAAGCAAAATTTTCAAAATCCCCTAAAAGAAGACTGGATGCCACAATAGTGCCAGGGAAGTAATCTCCAATACCACTGAATGTATTAAGATGGGGCTGAAGGAGTTCAATTCTTCAATCTAGTTTTTAATCTTGAGATGAGGATTTTAAATTGGGTATACGCTATAGCCTCAGTTAATGGATGTCAAAAAAGCTTTTAAAATTGTTTGGATTATAAAGATAGATGAGATGAGGAAGCAGGTAAAATATAAAAAGATACTTGTCGTGATGATTAAGCAACAATATGCAATGATACACGAATAAGATAGAGTCGCAGGTAGATAGGATAGTGAAGAAGGCTTTTGGCATGTTCACCTTTATTAGTCAGAGTATTGAGTATCGGAGTTGGGAGGTCACGTTGCAGCTGTACAGGTTAGGCCATTTTTGGAATACTGCATTCAATTCTGGTCTCCCTGCTATCGGGAGGCCTTTGTGAAACTTGAAAAGGTGCAGAAAAGATTAACAAGGATGTTGCTGGGGTTGGAGGGTTTGAGCTATAGGGAGAGGTTGAATAGGCTGGGACTGTTTTCCCTGGATCGTCGGAGGCTGATTTTATAGAGGTTTATAAAATCATGAGAGGCATAGATAGGATGAATAGCCAAGGTCTTTTTCCTAGGGTAGAGGTGTCCAAAACTACAGGGCATAGGTTTAATGTGAGAGGGGAAAGATTTAAAAGGGTCCTAAGGGGTAAATTATCATGGAGATAATTTACAGAAAGGGTGGTGAGTGTATGAAACAAGCTGCCTGGGCAAAGGGTGGAGGTTGATAACAATAACAAAGGCATCTGGATGGAAATATGAATAGGAAGGGTTTAGAAGGATACGGGCCAAGTGCTGGCAAAAAAGAGTCGATTAATTTTGGACATCTGTTTGGCACTGATGAGTTGGATCTAAAGGACTGTTTCTGTGCTGTATATCTCTATGACTTTAAGTCAGTGATGGGCAAGACAATAGACAATCGACAATAGGTGCAGCAGTCGGCCATTCTGCCCTTCGAGCCTGCACCACCATTCAAAATGATCATTGCTGATCATCCTCAATCAGTATCCTCTTCCTGCCTTATCTCCATAACCCTTGATTCCACTAACCTTGAGAGCTCTATCCAACTCTTTCTTAAATGAATCCAGAGACTGGGTCTCCACTGCCCTCTGGGGCAGAGCATTCCACACAGCCACCACTCTCTGGGTGAAGACGTTTCTCCTCATCTCTGTCCTAAATGGTCTACCCCGTATTTTTAAGCTGTGTCCTCTGGTTCGGCACTCACCCATCAGTGGAAACATGTTTTCTGCCTCCAGAGTGTCCAATCCTTTAACAATCTTATATGTCTCAATCAGATCCCCTCTCAGTCTTCTAAACTCAAGGGTATACAAGCCCAGTCGCTCCAGTCTTTCAGTGTAAGGTAATCGCGCCATTCCAGGAATTGACCTCGTGAACCTACGCTGCACTCCCTCAATAGCCAGAATGTCTTTCCTCAAAGTTGGAGACCAGAACTGCACACAATATTCCAGGTGCGGTCTCACCAGGGCTCTGTACAGCTGCAGAAGAACCTCTTTGCTTCTATACTCAATCCCTCTTGTTATGAAGGCCAGCATGCTATTAGCCTTCTTCACTACCTGCTGTACCTGCATGCTCACCTTCATTGACTGGTGTACAAGAACACCCAGATCTCTTTGTACTGCCCCTTTACCTAAATTGATTCCATTTAGGTAGTAATCTGCCTTCCTGTTCTTGCCACCAAAGTGGATAACCATACATTTATCAACATTAAACTGCATCAGCCATGCATCTGACCACTCACCTAACTTGTTCAGGTCACCCTGTAATCTCCTAACATCCTCATCACATTTCACCCTGCCACCCAGCTTAGTATCATCAGCAAATTTGCTAATGTTATTGCTAATACCATCTTCTATATCATTAATATATATTGTAAAAAGCTGCAGTCCCAGTACTGATCCCTGCGGTACCCTACTGGTCACTGCCTGCCATTCTGAAATGGAGCTGTTTATCACTACCCTTTGTTTCCTATCAGCTAACCAACTTTCAATCCAAGTTAGTACTTTGCCGCCAATACCATGCGCCCTAATGTTGCTCACTAACCTCTTTATGAAAGTCCAGGTACACTACATCTATTGGATCTCCCTTGTCCATCTTCAGAGTTATATCCTCAAAAAGTTCCAGAAGATTAGTCAAGCATGATTTCCCCTTCATAAATCCATGCTGACTCTGACCTATCCTGTTACTACCATCCAGACAAAATCGGATTCTATTCTTTACACTGTCGCTCCAACCCTGCGTCACCTAGTTACTATTGAAAAGCCTGGTGACATCGTCTGGTTAATTTAATCACTGGGAGTCTACTTAGGGAAACTCGCCCAGTGTTTACAAAGTTGTTGACATGCTGAGCAGCTCCAGGACTGGTGCCATGTTAGTGCTTAAATATATTTGGTTATAATATTAGTCACATTACACCATTAAGAAACAAAGGAGTTGCCATGGCGATGAATATTTCTTCAAAATGATGTCCCCTTTAGCACAGGGCATGTTTATCATAAAACTAGGATTTTAATTTTAGGAACAAGTTCCACTTACTTGCATGAATGGATACCTCTCTACATGTTCCATCATGATTGGGAGAATAACTAGAAAATAAAAGGAAATCAATTTAAAAAAAGACATCCAGCAATTTCTTTTGTTGGAAACTTTGATTACTTTGGTCAGTGATCTGAAATTCTGATTCTCTCTTCCCAGACGCATCTAATCTTTTATTATTTCAGCTTTCCAGCATTGGCAGCGTCTTATTAAACCTTTATTTGCTTGTAGAAAGCAGGGCTTTTAATCTGTTCACCCAACCACTCTGTGGAATGACTTTTCAAAGTCTTTGTTCTAATTCCATTTTGCAGATGACCAACAACTAAGAAAGATACAAGGTAGACATATTACTGCCCAGTTACCTCCCGGCAAGTCAAATCAATTTTGGAGTCCTCTTGCAACAACACCCCAGTGGTATCAATTGTAGAACCAAGACTTCTTGCAAGCTAGAGAGGTCTGCTATCACCTCAGTTAGAACTGCCATTTCAAGTCAGCCCTGACAGCTAATACGAGCCAATCTGATCTGGCAGATACACTTCCTGGTTGGTCCAAAGTCCAAGACCCTCATGAAATGAATGGCTTGGCCTCAGGATTGATCCTCTTTGTAACTAATATCAAAGTTAGAAGTCACATGAGACCAGGTAATGGTCCAACAAGTTTATTTGGAATCACAAGCTTTCAGAGTGCTGCCCCTTCCTCAGGTGAAGTGGGGGGAAGTGTGCTGACGAAGGGGCAGCACTCTGAAAGCTTGTGATTTAAAATAAACTTGCTGGACCATAACCCGGAGTCATGTGACTTCTGACTTGTCCAACCCAGTCCAACACCGGCACCTCCACATCATAACTAACATCAGTGGAATAGTTAAAGGTAAGACGGAAAGGATGGAAATGTAGAATGGCAGGTAACCAACTGAAGGTGTTAACTGTGGCTCAGTGGGAGACACACAATAAGCTGGATAGTTGTGGATTCATGTCTCTTTCAGGACATAGGCAGATACTTCAATGTATTGTTGAGAAAGTCGTGCACTTCAAATGAGACATCAAATTAGAGTGTGCCCTTTCAAGTGTGAGTAGAGAAAATCCCTTCTTCTCATTACTGAGAGCTCTTCCTTGTCAGTTTATAGTTAGAAGCTGGATTATAACCACGGTGTTGCTTTGGTGAACTCTGCGGAGAGTTTTGCTTAAATAAGCATGGTTATGATTGCAATTCACTGGGAGCATCCCTGTCTTGTGACATAGGATGGAGGGTTTACTATCAGTACGGTAGAAATTCCAGCAGCTACAATAGATCAGAACCCTAATTATACACCATTCTAAGATTAGATTTGCCTGTTGACGTCACTAAGAACTGCAGAGCATTTTAACAGTAAAGAGGCACGTACAACACCCATCCTGTTTCAAAAGGTCACTGTCCTGTTGCCAACACTGGCGTTAGCCTGGGCTGCTAGTTGGGAAACAGGCATTAAGTTAGCATAGCTGGCTGCAAAACCTATTGTACAAGCTGGAGAATTATTTGGAATGGAGAGTTAAGGAGCAGGAAGAGTTATGTTCCAGTTGTATTGAACTTTGGGCAGGGCACACATGGAGCACCATGCACAAATCTTACCCACATTACAGCAAGGATACTGAAACACAGCAGAGGGTGCAGGAAAAAAACTCTGCAAGTCCAATGCCAGAATTGAGAGACAGATTTTCATGAAAGTTCAGACAAACTGGCTTCTTTTCTCGAGAATTAAGAACATGAATGCGAGCTGACTGGCTTGCATTACAGATAGCCAACATGGACTTGATGGGTCCAATGGCCACCTAATGTGCCAAGATGTTTCAGTGACTCAGTGTGGCCTTTTTATTAATTTACAGGATGTGGCCTTCACTGTTCAGGCCAGCACTTATTACCCATCCATAACTACTCAGAGGGTAGTTATGAGTTGATCACATTGCTATGGGTCTGGAGACACATACAGGTCAGACCAGGTAAGGATGGCAGTTTCCTTCCTTAAAAGATTGGTTTTTCCAACATACAACAATGGTCATCATTAGACTCTTAATTTAATAACTGAACTCAAATTCCACCATCTGCCATAATGGGAATCAAATCCTGGTCTCCGCAACAATACCTGGATTAATAGTCTAGTGAT
Source organism: Chiloscyllium punctatum (assembly GCF_047496795.1). NCBI lineage: Eukaryota > Metazoa > Chordata > Chondrichthyes > Orectolobiformes > Hemiscylliidae > Chiloscyllium > Chiloscyllium punctatum. The sequence continues at coordinate 7,587,215 of NC_092776.1, read as the reverse complement.
AATACCACTCAGTCATCCCCTCTCTCTGATAGGAATCTTTAAAATTATAGAGGAATTTGTTAGGGTAGATATACAGAAGATATATATTGATTGATTAATTTATATTGATTGATTGATTTATATTGATTGATTATTGTTGTCACATGTAATGTTTCCGCTCATTAGAACCAAAACCAGGGGCAATAAATAAGACAGTGACAGATAAGTTAGAGGATGGTTAGAGTGTGGAACTAACTCTGACAGGGCGTGGCTGAAGAGAACATTAGATTAATTTAAGGGGAATACAGACAATTATGTGGGAGAAAAAGAGATGGAAGGATATTCTGACCAGGTAAAGTGCAGGAGTTTGAGAGGAAGCTCATATCGTACAGACTAGATGCTGTACCGTTCAGCCACGTACATCACTTTTAGTTTTGCCATTAAGGTTCCAAATTATTTAGCTTCCGTCACTTCTGCTGGTTGACATTGTATTAGCAAATCACTCACAGATCTTCACTTAGTCCCCCGGGAGGAGTGAAGCAATATCAGAGACATGGCTCTACCTCCAATTATTCCTTTCTCTTTCCAAATGATAAGGGGGTTATCAGACACCAATTGAGCACTCTCCGATGTGTTGGTGTTAGGATCATGCTTCAGGGTGTTTGAATGGTAAGTCTATTGTTCCCTTATGTACTCCTGGTGCATGAGCATTTCATGGGCAGGTTATAAGATCCTGCACTTGTAGTGTTCCTAGCTCCTGAAGATGCAGAATCATATGTATGGTTACAACTCCACAGGGGTCAATAACTCTCCAGGACCTTGTGCGAATAGGTTGCTATTCCGTGAGGCAGCCCGATTACAACTTCCTGTTTTCTCACAGGGATGATGGGACAATGATTAGAAGCTCTCGCCAGCTCTAATACAGAAATCCCTGACAAAGACTCTCCCATAAGAAAAGCAAGGGGCAGATGACTCAGTCTAACCAGACCGGCTTAGCCCCGTTGGGTTTTCATTTCATGGAAACAATTTTTATATGAAATTAAATACTCACAAAGCCCAGTGAAAAGGAACACCAGCTTTCAGCAAAACTCTTGCTTTCTTTTACTAGGCAGACACCAAGATGTCAAGCTGCCTGGAAAACCTTATATAATTTACACTTCACAGTGACAGAAAAATTGGGAGCATTAACTTAACATGGAGGAGTGAGAAACAGCCATGAACGCTCAAACAAAATTTTTTTAAAAATGTTCACACATTAAAAGAGAATGCACAGGGAGAGCAGGTTGCTACAAAGCGGGTGAAGTTTCAAACAACTTTTACAAGCCTCCAGAGCTCAGCTGTCATGGTTTATGATGTCATGTAAACCCCTTCAACAGGTTACACCCCAATGATGCCATTCTGAGCTGGCTGTCAGTCTCTGTGAAAAGAAACTGTGTCCCCGTGCCACTTAATATTAATCCCTCAGTTTTAACAGATGGTCGTGTTGAATGCTATAGCAGGTTTCTGTGGCTCTGTTTCTTATACCATTCAAGTAAACAGTACTTAAACAAATTTTGTTAGAGGTATTATTCAATGTTTGCTCCTCGATAAACCATCTTTGCGTCTTGGTTTCAATTCTCTAATACCCAGGTAAATATACAATGCTAGGAAAGTAATTGTTATCTAAAATGTGAACCAAATTTTCTGAATTGGCTCTTAAAAAATCTATCCTCGTGTATGGTTATTGCAATGTATCAGATTCATAGCAGGCTTCACAGATTAATTGTGGATGCATTGTTTCTCCTTGTTCGAGAATCTCGGATCAGAAAGTATGATGTTGCCTATTTAAGACAGAGATGAGGAGTAATTTTTTTTCCCTCAAGAGGAGAACAAATCTGTGGAACTTTTCAACCACAGAGAGTTGACAAGGTTGGATCATTAAGGCTAAGATAGACAAACTTTTAATCAGTTATAGGGATAAGGCTGGGAAAGTGGAGTTGAGAATTATCAGATCAGCCATGGTCTCACTGAATGACAGAGCAGACTCGATGGTCTGAATGGCCAATTGCTAACTTGGGGCTAACTTGGTAACAGAGTACAGTACAGTACAGGCGAGGTCAGCTGGGAGTGGATGGGGGGGCCATGGTAGTTAGCTGTATGAATGGATGAACATTGTGATGCCACCGCAGTTGAGGAACTGAATGGGATTTTGGCTTTAATCCTTAACAAATGCTCATTTTACTGAAATGAAAACTTCTACTTATAGGCAACAGGAAGGGGTTGGAATGGGTGGAGTGGTGGGAAAGGGTGATGAAATGGTCCAGAATGAAATGGTCCAGGGATGTCATCTTAAAGAAGTGCAACTGTAGGGATGAGGAGGGTGGAGGGAAAGGAGTCATGGGTGGTTGACAATAACCCTATTGATTTTCAGCAAGTCAAATATAAAGTTTAGCTTTCATATGTTTATTTATACACAAGATGTGCACATCACAGGCTAGGACATCATTTATAACCCATTCCTAATTGCTTAGGAAGCAGATAAGAGTCAACCACATCGCTGTTCATGTCGGCTAGACCAGGGAAGGGAACTGCCATCCTTCTCCAAGTTAGTGAATCAGATGTGCTTTTCCAACACAATCAACAGTCATCATTAGACTCCTAATTCCAGATTTTTATCGAATTCTGAGTCCATCATCTGCCAAAGTGGGATTTGAACCCAGGTTCCTAGATTAACATCCTAGCGATAATACCACTAGGCCATTGCCTCCCCAGAGAGTGCAAAGATGTGCAGGTTAGGGTGGACTGGCCATGCTAAATTGCCTATATTGTCCAGGGATGAGTAGGTTAGATGGGTTAGCCAGGGGAGATGCAGGGTTACGGGGGGGGGGGGGGGGGTTGGGGAGTCTGAATGGGTTGCTCTTTGGAGGGTCAGTGTGGACTCAATGGGTCAAATGGCCTGTTTTCACACTGTAGGGATTCTCTGAGAATGGGAACAACGTACTGAGTTGGATGATCAGCCATGGTCATATTGAATGGCAGAGCGGGCTGTAATTTAGCATCACAAGCAGACAGAGGTCATCTCACCCAGGACAGGTTATTGACTTGTCTCAGACAGATTCTGGTATTCTAATCATTCTCAGCACTGAATCTGTGCAGAATGGTTTCAGGGTTATTGAATTTCTTTATTTTGAGGTTATTCATTGACTTTTTTTAAGCCTTTCAGAAGAGGTGAAGGTGGAATCAGAGCGGGGATCCTTTATATTTGTAGCTATGAGTGACTTTGTGGTGGGGGCATAACCCCTAGCTCTGCCAAATGGCATTCCATTCTGATAGGGCCCAAGCCCCCCAATGATTCCCCACTTTCACTCTGCTCATGAACAAATTTCCACCCCCTTCCCCATCCCAACCTTACCCACCCACACCAAATGGAGACTGATAGGCAATCCGACACTCAATTCAACCACAAGAGATGGTCGGAGCCACCACACTGCACAGCTTTTGTTCCCAGCCCCCCCACCATACAATGGAAAACCCAGACCAAATGCTGTTCATTTGTCTACCATACCTCTTCACATCACTCTTATACTAGCCTTCAGCCCTCTGTGGGGTCAAGTCTAAGGTGTACAGCATGGAAGAAGACCCTTCGGTCCAGCACGTCCATGCCGACCAGATATCCTAAGCTAATCTAGTCCCAGGTTGTAAGTTTGCTCACTGAGCTGGTAGATTTGTTCTCAGAAGTTTCATCACCATGCTGGGTAACATCATCAGTGAGCCTCCGGTGAAGTGCTGCTGTTATGTCCCACTTTCTATTTATGTGCCTTGGTCTGTTGTGGTGGGTGATATCACTTCCGGTTCTTTTTCTGAGAGGTTGGTAAATGGGGCCCAGATCAATATGTTTGCTTTTTTAATAAGTATTTTTATTGAGAAGGTGATTTCGAATTTTTTACGAAAATATAAAATTACTATAAAATAATATAACAATCTTGCAATATAACAACAATAACACTAAACAAACTGCTACTCTGTTCCACAAACAATTTAGGAGAAAACAAAACTCTACACAAACTACAATTCAATATATAACTAAATCAAAATAAAAAGAAACTAAATTAAACTGAGTTGAATCAAGACAAATTAAATTAAGTTACAACACTCAGTGCAATCCCATCAAAGCTCCCCACCATCAGGAGCATCAGTTGGCATACCCGTATTGTTCAGAATTCTTCCTCCCAGGGCCCCTGGGCCACCAGACACAGCCCTCATGGCTATACAAAGGCCCTAACCAATATAGCCAACAAGTCTGTGTCTATATAGTTCAAAAAGGGCCGCCACGTCCTATAAAAAGGTTCCGTTTTTCTGGTGCACCATACTAATGAGGAAATCCAGGGGGATGTGGTCCATAACTAACCTATGCCACCCCAAGAGTCCTGGGGGATTTTCCAACACTCAGCTCATCAGGATGTTCTTCCTCACACAAAATGAAAGAATACTAAATACTTTCTTCCCACGCTGGTCCAAAAAGGGGAGAGTCGGCAAATCAAAGAGGAGGGACACAGGATCTACCTTGAGCTTGGTTCCCAGACCCCTTCCCAAACACTCGCGATAGCGCCCAATACCTACGAAGCTTGTGGCATGACCACAAGCAATGAGTAAGAGTGCCAACATCTGTTTTACATTTGGGACACATTGGGCACGCTCCTGTCTTAAATTTTGCAAGCCGCTCCAGTGCCAAATAAGCCCTGTGGATTACCTTCAATTGCAAAGCCTATGTCCTGTTGCAAATCGAAATCTTCCTTACGTTCTCCCAAATATCCTCCCACCCCTCTGGTGAGATCTCCACCTCTAATTCCTGAGCCCAGATTCCACACAACCGCTTGATGTCCTTCGAGACATTACCTCCTAATAAATGATAGAGGATGTTGACCGAGAGAGCACCCATGGACCAATGCACTCTCCTCTCCATGTCCAACTTACAGGGACTAACCATTAATGTAGTCTTTTTCTGTATAAAGTCCCTGACCTGAAAGTAATGAAAGAAATCCCTCCTGGATAGTTCATATTTCTGGCTCAGCTGCTTGAAAGACATCAAGGCATCAAATAAATCTCCCATACAGGAAACTCCTCTGGACTCCCAGAGCCTAAAACCGGAATCCATTGATCCTGGCTGGAATCCTACCATTCCTACTATGGGAGTAAAAGGGGAAGTGGCTTTTGTAAATTGCGTTCACCTTGCCGCACCATTCTCCATGTTTTAACTGTGTCAAGGACAATCAGATATCTGCAATGGTCCATAACAATCTTTATCTTGTCCATGATTAATGAGGGGCCATTTTGCCTGGGAGGCCTTGATGTCCAGCCAAATTGACCCCAGGTCCTGGCAGGCCCAATCAGGCACACAAGATAGTAGAGAACTTTGTAGGTATTTCTTAAAGTCTAGAAAGTCTGCACCCCCTCATTCCCCACAGAAGCTGCAATTAATAAGAGGCCACCGGTGACGCCAGATAAAAGATCCAAGCCAACTGTTAAGCCTCCCTAGCGCCTGCCTGGATAGCATCAAAGGAAGCATTCACATAGGATATAATAAACGAGGAAGAACATTCATTTTAACCAGAGCTATTCTTCCCAACCAGGATATCGGAAGGTCCTCCCAGTGCTGAAGGTCCTGTCTTATCTTCTCTAGGAACTGCACAAAGTTAGCTTTATATAATTGACCAAAGACCTCCCTGAGACCATCTGAAAGGGAATCGGATTCCACCCCCAAGATTGGGTACGCTAATAAGACCCCCCTACAGGCATGGCCTCCGATTTCATAAAATTGATTTTATACCCCGAGAAAGAGTCAAATAACTTAATTACTTGTATCAAACGGGGCATACTTATCGTCAGCTTAGTTAGAAAGAGAAGGACATCATCTGTGTGAAGGGTGATCTTATGCCCTCCTGACCCTACCTCCAGGGCATTTATATTGGGGTCCCTCCAGATGGCCTCTGCCAACGGCTCAAGCACCAATGCAAATAGGGACGGTGAAAGGGGGCTAAAACTAAAACTGTCAGACCTTATACCATTAGTGAGCACCGCTGCTTTTGGGTCATTACATAACACTGCCAGCCACTTGGCAAAGACCCCTCCAAGACCAAACCGTTCCAGGACATAAAAGAGGTAGGGCCACTCCACCTGGTCAAACGCTTTCTCTGCACCTTGGGAGACTACCAAGCCTGGAATCAAATCTTGCTGGCATACCTGAACCATATTTAGCACACTCTTGGAGGACCTGCAACCCCTAGTAAAACCTGTCTGGTCCTCTCTTACGATAAAGGGCAAGAACTTCTCCAGCCTCAACACCAGAATTTTCGATAAAATTTCAAAGTCCATATTTAATAACAACATGGGCCTATACAAAGTACAATCCGTTGGGGCTTTCCTTCTCTTGAGAGTAAGAGAAATATTTGCTTCTCTCAGAGAGGATGGGAGGCAGTCCTGACTATGAATAATTGAACATATCCAACATTGGCCCAGCCAGCATATTTATAAACTCCTTATAAAACTCACCTTTGAAATCCGTCTGGGCTGGGCACTTTACCAATCTGGAGCAGCTTCACCACCTCCTGTATCTCTTGGATTGTCAGAGGGGCATTCAAAAGAGACCCTGCTCCGAAGTTACACCTGGGAGGTCCAAGGTCTTAAAAAGAGGACTCCACCTTCGCCAATCTGTCCTCACAGCCCTCCAACTAGTACAACTCAGAGTAGAACTTCCTGAATGCTGCGTTAATCTTTTTGGGATCGTAGGTGATAGAACCAGCACACTCTCTGATGGATATGATAGATTGGGGGGGGGACTCTTCTTTCTGGCTAAGTGTGCCAGACATCTATCCATCTATCATCACACTCTAATAACCTCTGTTTTGCAAAGGAAATCTTCCTCGTTGCTGTCTAGGTGAGCGCAGCATTCAAAACAGCCCTGAGGGCTGTAATCCACTGCAATTTATTTACAGGCGTTCTGTCAAAATATGCTGTCTTGGCTGCCCTCAGCCAAGCCTCAAGTAAACGCTGCTGCTGTCTCCTCTGCCGCTTCCAAGTTGCCGATTAAGAAATAATCAAACCCCTTGCATAAGCCTTGGCAGTCTCCAAGAGCACCAATGGATTGCTGGCTGTACCCGAATTAATGTCCCAAAAAATGTTTAATTCCCGCGAAAAATACTCAATAAACTTGCTATCCTTCAGGGGGAAAGGATCCATGCGTCAATGCTGCGAGCCTGTCCCATCGCCACTGGTCTTAACCTCCATGTACACTGCTGCAGGATCAGAAATTTAAAAATCACACAACACCAGGTTATAATCCAACAGGTTTATTTGGAAGCACTAGTTTTCGGAGTACTGCTCCTTCATCAGGTGGATGTGGAGTATAAGGTCGTAAGACACAGAATTTATGGCAAAAGTTGACAGTGTGATGTAACTGAAATTATATGTTGAAAAATTTCAGTTACATTACACTGTAAATTTCTGCTATAAATTCTGTGTCTTATGATCTTATTCTCCACAACCACCTGATGAAGGAGCTAATGTTTCCAAATAAACCTGTTGTAACCTGGTGTTGGGTGATTTTTAACTTTGTTCACCCCAGCCCATCACCGGTATCTCCAAATCATGATCAGAAATGGCTATGTTCCCAATTCTGCAGGACAGCACTGAATTCAAAAAGGCCGATGGGGCAAAAACATGTCAATGCTAGTCTTGCACTTATGTGGGTTAGAGAAAAAAGTGAAATCCCTACCCTCAGGGTGAAGACATCTCCACACATCCACCAACCCAGCTCCCTGTTCAGGTCCACCAGCTGCCTGGATTGATGGGATATACCTGCGAGACTCCTCGGTATCCTGTCCACCTCGGGGTCCATAAGCTGGTTAAAGGTCCCCCCGACTTTTAATTGTATGATGTGCCCCAAGGGCCACCAGCCTGAGAGCGCATCTGTTAAAAATTTGAGGGGGTGTGCCGGGGGGGGGGGAACTATACATTCAAGATCCCATATTCCTCTCCGTGTATTAAAGCTTTAAGGATCAGCGACTGCCCATATCCATCCCTAATTTGATTGAACAACTGAAATGGAAGATTCTTCTGAATGAGTATAGCTACTTTTCAAATTAAAGGATGAAAAGAACACCCAGCCGAACCCTCCCTTCTGTAACTTTAAGTGCTCCTTATTGGTTAGGTGTGTTTCTTGCAGCAAGGCTATAACGACCCTTTCTTTTCTAAGGCTTGAAAGTATCTTTTTTTCTCTTACTTGGTGAATGACACCCCTTAATGTTCCAGGTGCACCATTTAAATGAATGATTAGTCATTGCTGTCCAAAACAGCCCATAACCCCCCAGGAGGAAGATCTCCATTTTTAGTGCGCCAAATGAAAACATTAAACAATTTGTATAAACTTGAAAATACAACTACAAAAAATACCAAATCAAAACTTCTAACAACTACTTCTATAATGAACCAACATATAACACAAATAAGAAGAGACTCTCCCCCTTGCCCACAGGGGGCACTCATACTACCCATTAACCCCTCTATGGCTCCTTCTAGCTGAAGCCATGCCCCAAACCCAGACAAAACAAAGTAAAAAAATGTTACATGTGTCTTACAACAAGAAAATTAAAAGTGGGCACTCAGCCCATCGCATCCAAACCAACCCCCTCCCCCCAAACCATTCCTTGCCACCCCCATACTAAGAGAGAGAACAGGGCGGCATGGTAGCACAGTGGTTAGCACTCAGGCAATTGACTGTGTGGAGTTTGCACATTCTCCCCGTGTCTGCGTGGGTTTCCTCCGGGTGCTCCGGTTTCCTCCCACAGTCCAAAGATGTGCAGGTCAGGTGAAACGGCCATGCTAAATTGCCCGTAGTGTTAGGTAAGGGGCAAATGTAGGGGAATGGGTGGGTTGCGCTTTGGCGGGTCAGTGTGGACTTGTTGGGCTGAAGGGCCTGTTTCCACACTGTAAGTAATCTAATCTAAAAAAGGAAATGAATGATAGAGGAAAAAAATAAAGGATAACAGGAGAGGAGAAGGAAGAAAGAGGAGGGAGAAAGAGAAAAAGGGAGACCCCACATATTAAAAGGACAAAATCAGGCAAACTACAGAGAAAACTAAGCACACACTATTGTCCTTGTTATTTGAGCCAACCAGTCTATTTTAAGCTATTCAGGAAGTCCTTTGCTTTTTCCGATGGGCCAAAATTAAACATGGACCCTCTGTGGCTGAAATGCAATATTGCCGGATATCTTACCAAGTACTGAATATTCAAGTCCCTCAGCCTCTTTTTTTTTTACCTTATCAAAGGCCTTTCTCTTACGGATCACGACCGCAGAAAAGTTTTGGAAAAACATAATTCTTGAATCTTTGCATATCAGAGGCTATGGATCCTTGCCCAGTGCTCTAGAAGCTTCCAGCATCATTTGTTTGTCTCGATAGTGTTGGAACTGCACTAGGACCGGGTGGGGACACTGGCCCGATCCAGGCCTGCACATAGTGACCCGGTGGGCCCGCTCGACCCCCACCCCGCCTACCTCGACTTCCAGCTTCAAAAACTACGGGAGCTAATGCTCCAAGAAGCTGACGAGCTCGTCTTCCTCTTCCCGTTCCAGCAGCCCCATCTGACGGATGTTCATCCTCTGGCCTCAATTTTCGAGGCCCCTTTGACCTGCCCCTCCAAGGCTCGTACCTGCCGTTCCCGGGCCTGGACCCCACTTGCCCAGGATTCCACCGCGGTTTCCAACACCGCGGCCCGCTGCTCCACCTCCACGACCCGCCGCCCAAAATGCTGGACCTCCTGGTCATGCTTCTGCAGCACGGCCAAGATTGGGTCCTGCCTTTTCTGGGCCTCCTCCATCGCTGAATCAATCTTCTCTTGGAGTTTCCTGAACTCCGAGACTAGGCTCTGCTCCACAGATAAGTCCCCAGGAGCGTTCACAGAGGCTGATGCCATGTTCGCAGGCATGTCTGGTACTACAGGGGAGTGCCCCGCTTGTTGTGAACCTCGTGGTCCTTGTCCCTTAGTCATTTTTTTGTTTCTTTAAAAATAGCACTGAAACTAATATATATAGCAGTTCAGAGGGTCTAAAACCAGCGATTTGTACCCCAAAGGGTAAGAAAGGGAGGGTGAATGCACTTTGTCTGGGTTTGTGCAGAGTTCAGCAGGGCAGACCTACTGGATCGCCGCCATCTTGGATCTCCCCAATACGTGTGTTAATGGAATTCTGGTTTGAATGCCAGGCCTCAAGGAGTTCCTGTGCATATCTTTGTTAACCTGTCCCAGGATGGATGTATTGTCCCGGCCGAACTGGTGTCCCTCTTTGTCTGTGTGTATGGATACCAGTGATACTAGTGTCTTTTAGTGGCTAGTTGGTGCTAATGCATCCTGGTGGCTAGTTTCCTGTCCACCTGTCCAATGTAATGTTTGTTGCAATCCTTGCAGAGTATTTTGTATATAAGGTTCATTCTGCTGGTTGTTGGTACAGGGTCCTTTAAATACATCGGGAGCTGTTTCAGTATGGTGGTAGGTTTGTAGGCTACCATAGTGCCAAGGGGCCGGAGTAGTCTGGTTGTCATCTCCGAGATGTCTTTAAGGCATGGCAGGGTGGGTAGAGTCTCTGGGCGTGTTGTTTCTTCTTGTTTAGGTCTGTTGTGCAGGAATCAGCGGACTGCACTTATCAGCTACCCGTTGTTCCTGAATATGTTGTACAGGTGTTTTTCCTTGGCTTCTTGTTGCTCCTGGGTACTGCAGTGCGTTGTGACTCATTTAATTAATGTCCTGATGAAGCTCCGTTTGTGGGTGTTGGGATGATTGCTCCTGTAGTTGAGTATCTGGTCAGTGTGTGTAACTTTCCTGTAGATGTTGGTCCCTAACCTAGTCCCATTTGCCAGCACTTGGCCCATTTCCCTCTAAACTCTTCCTCATCATGTACCCATCCAGGTGTCTTTTAAATGTTGTAATTGTACCAGCCTCCACCACTTCCTCTGGCAGCTCATTCTACACACGTACCACCCTCTGTGTGAAAAAGTTGCCCCTTAGGTCCCTTTTAAATCTTTTTCCTTTCACCCTAAACTAATGCCCTCTAGTTCTGGTTACCTTGTTTATTTACCCTATCCATGCCCCTCATGGTTTTATAAACCTCTATGAGGTCACCCCTCAGTCTCCGATGCTCCAGGGAAAATAGCAGAAAAATGTATGGACACATCAACAACACTTCCCTATCCCTGTAAAGCAACAAGAAGGAACGGCAACTTCTGAGAAAATATTTTTTAAATCCAATGTGATAAAGGCAATGAACTCTGGAGTGATTGAGTAGTTATTTTTGGAGGCGAAGCTGGTATCCGCATAGCAACAAAACTAGATCTTTCTTGCCAAGAGCCAAAGAGTGATCAGTAACACCTGGGTGCAGCTTGATCCGTGACTTGTTTGAACAAGTCTCTTTAAAAAACATTGGTGTCTCTCCCTGCAGACGGAACACTTTACTGCTTAAAAAAACCTCTAATCTTCCAGGAGGTACTTTCGGTGCCGCAGTAACATGTGCCAGATTGGTGTGAATTGCTAATCAATGTGATAGCTGGGAGGAAACCTACCTATTACATTTATGTTAAAAAGAGATCCCATTTTAGTTTGTTGGCATGAGGATTTTTTAAACTCAACAAGCAGATCTCTTCCCCTGTGAACGATGTCCTTACAATATGCAAAACGAGACAAGTTCTGACTTATTTTGTATCATCACTGTCACCTGCTGAAAGATTTCCTGAACAAATAAGGAAAATATATTTCCTCGGGCTAGGCTGGAAGATGTGGGGGATTTTCTATGTTTTTGTCAATCAGACCCAATTCTGTATTTACTGACTGTATTTACTGCATTTGTTCCTGCAGTGGAAAATAAGACCAAAAATACACCGGAGATCTGTAGCCCCAGGTGGTCAGGCCTTTGCAGGAAATTCTTCTAAAAGCAGCAATTCACCTGCTTTTAAAAAAATACCAATTGGCCAGCAACTGTAGCTATGTAAAGAAAATGTCCAAAACAAAGGTTTTATCAAAATGTCTGAAGGTTATTGCTATTATCAACTTGGGGAGGAGGGGGGGGGGGGGAGATGATGGCCGAATGGTGTATTCGCTAGACTATTAATCCAGAGACTAGGAGAAAGTGCAGACTCTGAATGCTGGAGATTGGAGTTGAAAGTGTGGTACTGGAAAAGCACAGCAGGTCAGGTAGCATCCGAGGAGCTGGAGGGTTGACATTTCGGGCTTTAGCCCTTCATCAGGAAATTGGGGGTGGGGGTTTGGGGAGGTGTGTGTGAAGGGGACTGAGAGATAAATGAAGGGGGTTGGGACTGGGGAGGGATGGTAGCTGGGAAGGTGATAGGTAGGTGAAGGTGGGGGGGTGATGGTGATAGGTAGGAGTGGATGGCGGGAAGGAAGTTGGAGGTGGGACAGTTCAAGAGGGCAGTGCGAGTTGGAGATTGGATTTGGGATGAGGCCGGGGTAGGGGGAATTCAGAGACCCAGGTAACATCTTGAGAATCTGGGTTCAAATCCTACTACAGCAGATGGTGGAATTGAATTAATTTTGAATTTTTTAAAAATCTGAAATTAAGGGTCTAATGGTGACCATGAATGCATTGTCGATTGTCAGAAAACCCCATCTGGTTCACTAATGTCCTTTTTTAGGGAAGGAACTGCCATCCTTACCTGGTCTGGCCTCCATGTGACATCATCGTGATTGACTCTTAAACTGTTCTCTTTGGGATGGGCAATAAATGCTGGACAAGCCAGAGATGCCCTCATGTCGTGAATGAATTAAAGAAAGCCAACAAAAAAACTGGAATAAAGTTTGTTACCGTTTGTGATCATTTTATTTTGGGTGTCGGTAAACAAATAATCAGATTAAACCAGAAGTTGCTGGAAAAGGTCAGCAGGTCTGGCAGCATCTGTGATAACAAATCAGAGTTAATGTTTTGGGTCCAGAGAACTTTCCTCAGAACTGATGTAGCTATGAAAAGTTTGGTTTATAACCCACATTTTCCCAGCTACCATCAGGTCTGAGGAAGGGTCACCAGACCTGAAACATGAACTCTGATTTCTCTTCACAGATGCTGCCAGACCTGCTGAGCTTTTCCAGCAACATTTGTTTTTGTTTCTGATTTACAGCATCTGTAGTTCTTTCAGTTTTTCAATTGTCAGATTAATCAAATTCAATTTTACTGTAGAATTTCTGTTTGTGCTTGATTAACTGATACCACTATAATGAAACCAATACCAAATGACTCATAGCTATAGAATAGTTGAACACTAGAAATTCATACAAGGTCCTGGAATGTAAGTGGTATCCTGGAATCCAGGTTTTTCATTGGTTGAATGTGTTTATTATTCTAATTAATCTGTTCGGATATCATCTGGGCCAAGTGAGACTTGATCCAGGCCTCTTGGTTCAGAGGTAGGGACATGTGCTGGAAGAGCTTTATTTGAAACCCATGAATTTTACTGAATTCAAACTTCAGCATCTGCTTTGGTGGGATTTGACATTATGACCACAGAAAATTAACCTTGGGTTATTAATTACTAGTTATATCACTGTGACACACCGCCTACTCCCTGGAATTCAGGGAGGTCGGATCAAAACAGTTTGTCTAGGCATATTATGAATTGCAACTGGAGGAAGTGGGATTTGAACCCAGGCCTCTTGGCCCAAAAGTGGGGATACTACCAGTTTGCCGCAAGAACCTACTGGAAACTAGCCTACACCTGGAAAGAGAGGATTAAGGCAAAAAGAGATGGGGGAGCGAATTATGCCAGCAACAAAAAATATAATGACAACAATAATGACTTGCAAGTAAGTAACACAATTAAAAGTACCTTTAAGTTACTACAACAAACCAATGTGCTTTAAAGATCTAAATCTAAACTGGAGAGATGAAAGAGTTTGTGCATTTGATACCAGTGTTGAAAAATCACGACAGAAATTGGTGAGACAGGTTATGGACAATTCTGACCCGATAATAATTTAAGGGTTCATAATATTTACTAGTTCACTGAATAGGCACAGTGACTCCTAAACTAGTTTAAGTATTCAAATAACTAATGGGCACATTCCAAAATCAGTGAAAGGAAGCCGATGATATGTCGAGAAAGTAATGAGAATTAAGTAAGGGCTTAAGTAACAGCGATCTGCCAAAACGGAACAGTTTTATCTAAACAACTATACAATCTACCATCTTGGCCCATTACCTCATCAGAAGACTCGCTTCTGTTTAACCAAAGATGGACCTGAGCTATCTACAGATACAAATGGTGTTTTTTTAGATACTTACTCATTCCCGGAGCGGCCATGGTAACTCTAGAGATTACTACTTGTGTGATACCCTTTACAGCAGCAGTCTAAAACACAAATGGACACACAAGACATGGATGCGTCAGAAAGGGAGAAATCAAACAGCAGAACTGCCTCCTACTTTGCAGTCACTATAAAGATCATTTACAAACACATGGATAAAGGTTATTTCCTGGTGGATAAATATTCTAGATTGTTATCTCTATGGGAGGCTTATGACAATGGTGAAATCCGACATACATCTAACATCTTTGAATGCTGGTGATTATTTGCTTAACTGAACTTAAGAAAGCAATTTATAGGTGGTGATCACACATTGGAATAGCTATTAACAAAACGAAGCTGTGCTTTTGGGAGAGTCATGTTAAAAAAAACTAAGTCCTCAACACATGTTGCACAATTCAGTTTGCACATGCTCAGTTGTGCATTGTCCAACATCAAATGGGAAAAATCTGGGAGGATTTGCATTTGATCTGTGGTCTGTATTGAGTTCGTTAATCTCGGGGCAAAGCTAAAATATTAGCCCGAGAATTAACCTCTATTTCCCATGCCCACTTAAAAGGGACCTAAAGGGGCAACTTTATCATGCAGAGGACAGTGTGCGTAGGGAATCAGCTGCCAGAGGAAGTGGGAGAGGCTAGTACAACATTTAAAAAGGCATCTGGATGGACATACGAATAGGAAGGATTTAGAGGGATATGGGACAGGTGCTGGCAAATGGGACTAGATTAATTTAGGATATCTGGTTGGCGTGGATGAGATGGGCCGAAAGGTCTGTTTCCATGCTGTACATCTCTATGACTCTATGACCCTCTCTCCAACTGGGTTTGAGAGAGGAGAATACACAAGCCGCCTGAATTCCCCTCTTTTCCAAGTTCCCAGTGTGCAACCAGATAGTGGCGGTGAGTGGGTCATCTTGCTCTTCCATATCAGATAAACCAAATGCTTTTAAAAAAAATCCTCCTTCAAAAGACTGCCTCCTTCTCCTGAAAGTACAGGCTCAAGCTGGGATAGGGTTCTATGTCTGCGAGACGTCCTTTGTTAACCCCACCTACATGGACATTCTTCACACAGCCAGCAAGTCTTATGTGCATCACAGACTAATCTATTCATGCTCAGCCACAATTAAAAATGTCATGGGGTGAGAGTGTGGAGCTGGAAAAGCACAGCTGGTCATGCAGTGTCCAAGAAGCAGGAAAATTGACGTTTCAGGCCTAAGCCCTTCATCAGGAATTATCCAGATTCCTGATGAAGGGCTTATGCCCGAGATGATGATTCTCCTGCTCCTCAGATGCTGCCTGAGCTGCTGTGCTTTTCCAGTGACACACTCTCGACTCTGATTGCTGCAGTCCTCACTTCCTCCTCCACGATTAGAAATGGACCACCATGCTAATTTTTCTTCTGTCTGTCAAAAAGGTGGCCTGCACCATTGTTAGAACTCTACTGCCATGCATGTACCTGAAGAGTTGGATGAGCCCAGCCAGGTATGAGTGATTCAAGGGAGAGGAATACAGTTCCAAAGGGGGTACAGGAGGAGGAGATTTGGGGTTACATGAGGAGGAGATTTGGGGGTACATGTTCATGGATTGTTGAAGGGTGCAGGGCAGGTTGAAAAAGCGATGAAGAAAACACACGTGATCCTGTGTCTTAGAAATAGGCTCAAACATAAAGAGGTCACGGTGAACATTTATAAAACACTGCTTGTCCTCAACTGGAGCTCATACCAAACACAAGGAAAGTCGTGAAGACTTTAGGAAAGATTCACAAGAATGATTCCAGGGATGAGGAATTTCGGTTGCTTGGGATGACAGAACTTAAACATTGCCAAAAGGAAACAAAAACTCAAAGCTTTGATCCTTGAACTTGTCAGAACTCATCAGGATGCAAGAACGGACTTCAGATAAAAAGGGCTGCCATTTTAAATAGCATGAGAAGAGGGTGCTGACTGGTTGAACCTGGTGGTCAATATGCAACTTCTTATCTTTTTTCAATGTTTAGTTTCAGTTTTTATCAATAGGGTTGGAGAAGCTGAGGGTGTTGTCCTTGGCAAAGAGATAATGAAGAGAAGAATTGATAGAGATGTTCAAAGTTATGAAGAATGTGAACAGAGATAGAGAGAAACTGTGCCCAATTGGCAGAAGGGTTGGGATTTAGAGGAAGATGATGCAAGGTGACTTATGTAGGAAACGACAGCAACATGAGGAAATATTTTTCTTACGCAATGAATCTCTGGAATGCGTGACAGGGCAGGTAGCAGATTCAGTTGAGATCTTCCAAGAAAATTGGATCGTCAGAAGAGAGAATATTTGTACAGTTACAGAGAAATGACAGGGGAATAGGACAACGTGAGTTGCTCTTGCAAAGAGTGAGTATAGACATGACACAGCCAACAGCCTCCTTGTCAGCTTTAACCAAACTTATACACTTCTATTCTGTGTTTGATTCTTCAGACTGAGCTCTCCTGTTCTGCTCTCAACTGACCCAGAGGCTGGACAGCCCCAGTGCCGTTCTTGATACAATTGCTCAGGGGTCTACAAGAATGGCCTTGTGATGCCTCACCTGCAGTGACCCCTCACTGCTCCTCATTACAGGGACATACTGACAGCCACTGAGAGTCTCCCCCTTCAAACAGGTTGAGGTGAATGAGTTAGTGGACCAGCATCTTGTCTCAAACCATCTCATTATTCTGCAATCTGGACACGGAAGCTGTAAGCCACGGAAGCTGGTAATATATTTCCCACTTATAAAAAGTGGGCATGATTATCATTTAATGACAGAATACTTGTACCTGAACTTTAGAACCTAAGGCAGCAGGAAGTAAAAGGCATAATGGGAATGGAGATACCTCTACCAAGAAGTCTCATTAGCAGTAAAACAGCCAGAAAGAGCTGTAGGAGAGAATTAGATTAGATTAGATCCCTACAGTACGGAAACAGGCCCTTCGGCCCAGCAAGTCCACATCGCCCTTCTGTAAAGTAACCCACTCAGACCCATTCCCCTACCCTATATTTATGTTTGACTAATGCATCTAACACTATGGGCAATTTAGCATGGCCAATTCACATGACCTGCATATCTTTGGATTGTGGGAGGAAACCAGACCACCCAGAGGAAACCCACGCAGACACAAGGAGAATGTGCAAACTTCACACAGACAGTCGTCCAAGGCGGGAATCAAACTCAGGTTCCTGGTGCTGTGAGGCAGCAGTGCTAACCACTGAGCCACCGCGCTGTGAACATGTAATTAGTAAAATTTAATTTAAACCCTAAATGGAGTTGAGGCATGAGCAACCAATTTTAAATGAACAATTAGTTATTGGAATAAGAAGCCAATATTATCATACATTAAACGTTGAGGTGACCACGTCTAGAGCAGTGTGGTCTCCGTACCTGAGCAAAGATATGTTTTCCCTAGCGGGAGCACACCAACAGTTCAACCAATGAACTCCAGGCAATGGAGGGGTTCTCCAGCTTTACCAGACTGATTCCTGGGATGGTGGGAAGAGATGTACGGGTGGAGACTGGATTGGACAGGACTATACTCGCTGGGGTTTAAAAGAAAGGGGAGGGGGACCTGTAGAATTCTACCAGGACTAGACACGGTAAATGCAGGAAAGATGTTCCTGATGACCAGGGAGTCCAGAACCTGGGGTCATAGTCTAAGGATATGAAGGAGGTCATTTGAGACTGAGAATGAGGAGACATTTCTTCACCCAGAGCATACGGAGGCTGTGGAATTCTCCACCGCAGAAAGCTGAGGCAGTTGAGGCCAAAACATCAAGTGCTTTCATGAAGAAAATAAATTATTGTTCTTGGGACTAAAGGAGTCAAAGGGTATGAGACGAAAGAGGGAACAGAGGACTGAATTGATCAACCATGATCATATTGAACGATGGAGTAGGCTCGATGGGCTGAATGGACTACTCCTGCTTTTGTTTTTTATCCTCTGTCCTATGAAGATAGGGCCTATATAATCTGAAGTTTGGAAACTTACAAATTTCTGACAGGATTCATCAAGGTAGGTGCAAGGAGGATATCTACCCTGGCTGGGGGTTCCAGAACCAAGGGATTAGAATCTCAGGATTGGGAGGAATTTCTTCACAGGGGGAGGTGAACGTTTAGAACTGGCTACCCAAGGGGCTGTGATAGTTTATCATTGGGAACATTCAAGGCAGAGATCGGTTGATTCCTTGATATTAAAATAAACATTGAGGGGTATGGGGATAGTGCAGGAAGGTTCACGATGTTCACATCGAAGAACAGCCAAGATTTAATTTAATGTTGGGGGGAGTCTCAAAAGGCTGAATGGCCTGCTATTCCTACTCCTTTTTCTTATGTTTTCACACTAAAGTATCATTAATGCTGCACCTAAATCAAAAAGTACTGGAAATAATCACCAGTGCAGACAACATTATTTCCTCAGCTAAATTCAATCCCAGCAATTAAAAAAAACATTGAGGGGTATGGGGATAGTGCAGGAAGGTTCACAATGTTCACATCGAAGAACAGCCAAGATTTAATTTAATGTTGAGGGGAGTCTCAAAAGGCTGAATGGCTAATTTAAGTTTGAATCTGGGAAATGATGTTTACACTCAGATATTGCCCAAAGCAATCAGTCACCAGACTCTGTGCCCAGCCTTTGATAACTAGTGGGGGGGGGAAGTCGGGAGGGGGCGGTGGGGGGGGGGGAATGAGCTGGTGCACCTCCTAGTGGTTATTTGGTTTAATAACAATGAGGCCTTCATCAAAACTCCCAGCCCTGCAGACATTAGGTGAAATGTAATGCTCTCTCCTCTGGAGGATTCAGTGACATGGGGAGCAGGGTGGGGGTTGTATTTAATCAGGTGTTAATGTGGATGCTAGAGATGCCACCACCGCCATCTCCTGATTAGATCCACAGACAACTTTCCTGCTTCTCAGCAAAATGCCCACTAAAGGGTGTTGTCGTCAATAGTCGCCACGTGGGGAGCGTATTGTTGCAAATATTTGGGGGGGGATGGTGTGTTGGAATATTCATACCAGCACCAACCATGCACCCCAATGGCACTGTTTTTCAGTAATGCTGGTAGCTCTGATTGGACAGCATAGTGGCGGGGTGGTTAGCACTGCCGCCTCGCAGCTTCAGGGACCCGGGTTTGATTCCAGCCTCGGGCTGGAGTTTGCACATTCTCCTGTGTCTGCGTGGGTTTTGTCTGGGTGCTTTTGTTCCCTCCCACAGTCAAAATTAGGGTGAATTGGCCATGCGAAAAAGACCTGTAGTGCTTGGAGATGTGTAGGTTAGGTGCATTGGTCAGAGGTAAATGTAGAGTGGTAGGGGAGTGGAACTGGGTGGGCTACTCTTTGGAGATGTGGACTTGTTGGGCCAAATGGCTTGTTTCCACCCTATAGAGGTTTTACAAGCAGCAGATTTGTGCAACTGGTATGATTTCCCGATTAGCACTTAATTCAGCAGACCTTCCCTAAAGAGAAGCATTGGGTCTTTAGCAGTGGGCAAGAGCCACCCCTTCCATTGCATGCTTGCTGGTTTGTACTTTGCACACTCCCTGCCCCCCACACCCCAAGTAGTGAGCAAGCACGAGCACTTTATGTTTGGGGACCACTGACAGGAAGAATTCATGAGTTGAGGTATTACTGAGCAAACCCCTATGCTTCTTTAGACTCTGTGGTTCTCAGCTGCCAAGGCATCTGTTGGTTTCCAAGCTCAAGGACAAAAACAAAACACTTAATGGTTTGCTTTGTCCTCAACTCTTCAATGATCTTTCAAAGCCCTGACTCTCTCAAAGACCTGAACAGGACTGCATTGTGCCTATGGGGGCTGCCTCTGAAATCAAGAGTTTCTACATGTATGAAACAAATGTGTCAATTGTGACTTTGTGCAATACTTTGTATCGATCACCCATTACACATCTTGCCTGATTTTTATTTCCATTGTAAGTTATCAGGAGAGATGCTGTTTATACTTGGTATCACTTGCTTTATGCAATCAAAAGTCCAGATCCATCCCAAAATCCTTTACCCAACAAAGTCTGAATTTTTCTTTCCTCAACACTTTAAAATGCTTTTTTATTCACTCCTTGGATGTGGGCATCGCTGACTGGGCCAACATTTACTGCCCATCTCTAGTTACCCTTGGAAAGATGGGGTGAGCTGCCTTCTCAAACTACTCTGTGTTGACCTGCAAAGCCATTAGGGAGGGAGTTTCAAGATTTTAACCCAATGACAGTGGAAGGCAGCGATACATTTCCAGATCAGGATGGAAAGTGGTTTTGAGAGGAACTTGCACAGGGTGGTGTTCCTATGTATCTGCTCCACTTGTCCTTCAAGATGGAAGCGGTCGTGGGTTTGGAAGGTGCTGTCTGAGGATCTTTGGTAAATCTCCCTCACCACCTGCCACAGACACAGACTAGTGGCTAACAGTTGATAAAGATGGACCATTTTATGTCTGTCCGACGTTTGTGTGTTACTAGGAGTGTTTTCTTGTGGAATATAGGAGTGTTTTCTTGTACAGATTGCAGCTACATTCAGTTGGTAAACCACCTTACCTTCTAGCAGGGAATTATTGGGTTCACACTCTAATACTTGTGCACATTTTGTAGACTATCAAATTCAACATTTATTTGAAGAAGACTATTAAGGTGGATATTAAAGATCCCACAGTACAATTTAAAAGCTATAGAATTGGAAATCTTACATCACTTAAGATAAAAACACACAAGTGATGTAAATTACAATATTCATATCACAATACAGAAAGGTTCAAAAATCACCCCCACACACCTGTTCTCCCAACTTTTCCTACCACCTTTAGCTTCAGTGTGCACTTACCTTGGATTCTCCCACTTTATTGTCATTTTCCTTCAGTGTGCACTTACCCTGGATTTTCCCAGTTGATTGTCATTTTCATCTGTCACAGCGATTCCACTTATTATTTCCCTGAAATATAAAAGTGGAGATATTCAGAAGGACATAAACACCAGCGGTTGTGTGAAGTGTTTTCACACCAGTCTTACCCTGACCTCTACTGGTTGGCAAAACAATAAATAATCTTTCACTAATGTACAGCCACACACAGACAGTGCTGTTCAAGCAGTAACTCTCAGCATTCTGCCTTTTCTCACCCAAGGGAGTTGACCCACATCACACAGCGATTTAATGGGTGTCAAATGTGTACATGAGATTGTTTCCTGATTTACAAGCTCAGGCACAGAGCCTCACTGGATTGTTTTTCACTGTAGATAGCTGGTTTCTGCTCTTTCCAAACAACTGTGGTTATATCACATGCCCTTCCAGGAAGGACTGCTGGGATCAGGAACTTGGGTAACAATCACAGCAGCCAAGATAAAATTAAGACTCCACCCAGTTCTCTGGATTCCCTTTACCCAATCATTAGTGGTTGTGAATTCAGCCACCAGGGTCCATACTCAGGAATTCCCTTTCTGAATGCCTTTGTGTTTTAAAGCCCTCCAAAAGGTAAGATCTTTGATTTGCTCATTAATCCCTCTTTCGCTGAGCACTCATGGCATGGTGCAGAAACGAGGCTGTTTCTCCAAGTCAGTGTATGAAAGTAAGTTACTGTTATGATCTCAACTTTTTCTATCTTCACCCCAATGTTTTCTGTCTCTAATTAAGTGTTTATTTATCCCCTCCCCTCACAACCCTATTGCCCTTTCATACTCTGCTGGAAGTGTTGGCTTCTTGCAGCTATGCTTCATTATCATTAACCAAGTCAGTAGCGATAAGCTCAGCCACATGAGTCCAGCCTTGTTTTTAATGCATCTCAGCAAAGAAATCCTACCTTCAGCATATACCTGAATGCATCATATCAAACCCACAGGTCACTAATCCATGATTGGGAGCAGGAACTTTTTCTTTCCTAGGACTGTTAAGATCAATTGTAATGCTTCTATCATTACCTCAGCTACAATCAGAACAGATTAGGCCCTTAACT
Source organism: Chiloscyllium punctatum (assembly GCF_047496795.1). Classification (NCBI taxonomy): domain Eukaryota; kingdom Metazoa; phylum Chordata; class Chondrichthyes; order Orectolobiformes; family Hemiscylliidae; genus Chiloscyllium; species Chiloscyllium punctatum. The sequence continues at coordinate 7,564,954 of NC_092776.1, read as the reverse complement.
TAAACTTTCTTTGCTTAGTGCAGCTTATCAACTCTCAAGTTAAACTTGCTCAGCCAATGAGGGAATATAACCTTCACAAACTGACACTTGGGACAGAGAGGTGATTTTTCCATCCTCCACTCTCTCTCTCCACAACAGTTTGCCCTGATCTTTGTGTGATTACGCTACAGTTGTCATTTCTCCTTTAGGTTCACTAGATTGATTCCAGGGATGAGGGGTTTGTCTTATGATGAGAGGTTCATCAGTTTAGGCCGATACTCCCTGGAGTTTAGGAGAAGGAGATGAGATTTTATTGCAGTATATAAGATTCTAAAGGGGATTAACAGATAAGACGTAGGGAAGATGTTTCGTGAATTTTGTGGAATTCACTGTCGCGGCATGTGGTGGATCCTGGGACACTGAGTAAATTTAAGAGGAGATGGACAGGTTTTTAATTAGTTAAAAGATTAGGGAGAGCGGGCAGGAAGATGGAGTTGAGGCTGAGAGGAGATCCGCCATGATCTTATTAAATGGCGAATCAGTCTGGAGGGGCTGAATGGCCGCCTCGTGCTCCATGTTCTTGTGTTCTCCTTTTCCTCCTTTGGTCCTTTGATGGTGTTGGGGGTAACTGTGGAAGGGAGGTCTGCACTGTTGCTCAGTCAGCCTTTATTCTAAGGCTTGGTTCTCCAAGGTCCCTTAGTGTTAAACCAGTAGGTTGTCCTTTTCTGCTCTAATAACCTGGATGTAAGTATGATACAGTAATTCCATATTCTTTACTCACACTATATACGTTAAGTACACTTTAGTACAGAGTTGTCGATAGTCTCCTTGGTCTCCATCTAAGATTCATGTTTCTGAATGTTCTGTGTAGGTCAAGGTTACATTTTCACAGACTGGTTCACACTGACCCCGTACGCCAACCAAAGTCCCACATGCTCTTTTTCCTCCCTCAGTGCTGATGTCAAGAATGAAGTTACAGAATCTGCTTTTCTACTTTCTTTCCCAGAAGCTTAAAAACTAAAGCCTTCCCTAGTCTTGCATCGCTCAGACAACCCTGAGGCTTTCAAAGATCAAAGTATCATCAAAACGCTGTAAGCTGGGTCAGCATTTTTACTGTCCATCTGTAGGTGCCCTTGAGAAGTTGGTGGTGAGCTGCCTTCTTGAACCACTGCAGTCCATGTGCTGTAGGTAGACGCACAATGCCCTTAGAGAAGGAAGGTAATGACAGTGAAATTGTCAGTGTTCACTGTTACTCAGACTGACAGCAACTTCTGGGGTTTGCACTTGAACAGTTAAACACAGGAATCCAAAGCACTGATTCTGTGCTACCCTACATGGTGCACTGCTGAAATTCTCCCAAGCACAACCAATTAGAAATCACTGAACTGTCTTAAACTTCTATTCTTATGTTTTTAGACTCCACATAAGAATATTTGAAGAAGTTACAGTCTGTTGCATGAGATTTTACCATATTTTTTTCAGGGCAGAGTTGCTGCTAAAGCAGCTCACTGGGACTGAAAAAAAAAGTTGTAGTTGTTGTCAAATGTGTTCAAAATAAGAACAAATTCCACATTGGGGAAAAAAGGCATTTCCATTACTTAAAACCAAAGATTCCTTATGATTTGTTTTAACTTCTATCATATGTCCTAAACATGTATGTCACTTATCTTTGAAGTCTGAAATTAAAAGGGAATGGATTCCATGATCTTTACTTCCTGTTTTTCTGCCTGTGAGAATTCTGTGATGTGATTGGCTATTTTCCCTGCTTGACTATGTCGCAGCTGCCTGGAAATGTTTACATTTGGACACCAACTTCCAACCAGCTTTGGAAAAAAGGAAGTCTCTTCACAGGGAACACCCAGTCCTTGTCACTCCAAACTTCAGCTGTTAACTTTTGATTTATCACCACATCTCTGAAGCTATTCAAAGAACCTCATCACAAGTACAGTAGAAAGGGTGCCATTTACTGACAGTGGAAATTCAAGCTTGATACAAAATAAGGACTTACTGTTGTCTCATCATTGGAATGTTCACACAGTTAGCAGCTGCCACAGCAACAAAAGGAACCCAGCGTGCCAATAAAGGGGGAGCTTTCTGGGAAAGAAAATAAAAATAAAACACGTGTACAAAATTCATCAGTCAGTTGTCTAACAAAACATTCAGTTCATTTCCCAGTGTTACAAGAAAATGTCATTGACCTGAAATGTTAATGCTGTTTTCCCCACCTCTCACCTGTTGAGAGTTGTCAGCGTTTCCTGCTTTTATTTCAGATTTCCAGCAGCTACTGTTATTTACTTTTTAATCCACCACAGCTTGAGCACAGAAGGTTTGTTGTCTACACCAAGAAAGGGCTAACGAACCACTCAACTTATGGGGAATCTTCTGTATATTGTTGTTCTGTCACTAGTTTCCAGAAGGCACTTCTCAAAATAAAGAATCACAACTTTATTTTACTTGGCCTCAGTTTCTAACGGTGAGATTACAGCACTGAGGTCTGGTATACTCCACACACATCACCTCAGCTCAACAGCACCTGCATTTCATATCCATCGCAACGTTTATTGAACTTGTTTGAGTGGAACGCAAAGACTTGCTGGAGGTCTACAATATCCCGTTGTTAAAATACCCAGGGAAATTATGAAACTAACTTAGCAGGTCATTTTCTGTAGCTGTGCCTCTACAATTTTGACAATGACTGATGCAAGACTGGTTTTCTGGCTTTGTTTTCATCAGCTTACTGGTTGTCAATGTCATTAATTAGATATGTAGGATCACTTACAACTGTTGGCAAACTACTTGTGAGTTCTCCAGTAAACCATTTAATATGTCACCATTTAATATGCTAACCAGGTTTAGTTTATTGTAAATTTCAATCCTGTTAACATTCTTGTCTGGACTGCAGAACAATCCAGCATAGAAGACTATATTCTCTGTTCTTTGTTCGAGCTCTCCAAATAATGTCAATCCCTGCTCTTTCCCCCCATTAGTCCTGCAAGTCTAGTAATTTTCCAATTTTTAAAAAATTTTAACCACTGAATCAGTTTCCATCAACCTTCTAGATAAAAAATGCCAGACTCATTGTAAAATGTGATTTGCCACCTTCTTTCAGTTCGTTGTAATTTTATTAAAACTGTGGTTTTTGCAAAGCTCCTTCACTGCTTCTTTTTATATTTTGTTTGGAAGTTCCTTTAGTTTTTCCACTTGTTTTCCTCACTTTGTTCTTAATGGGTTTGTTTTGCCTGTTTGTTTCTTTTTTCAGGTCATTTTCCCTTTATCTTTGCCTGGCACTGACTAATCCTTGCTCTGTACTTAGTTGGCATGCTGAGAACAATGTCCTTGAATGTATTCCATTTGTTATCAGCTGAAATTTTCCCCAGTATTACCACACCCACCCTATCAACATCACTCTGTTCTGCCTCCGTTGCCTTGAAGTTAGCCTTTCATCTTAAAAAGAAAAGCTTTGCTTTTATATTTCTCAGTGCCTGGTTTTTGTGTAGGTTGAATTCAGTTACAGTCCAGTCCTTTGTGGGTATTCTTCATTGCTAGGTAAATAATGTATTTTGTCATTTAGATTTTTCTATTTCCTGCTTTTGAGAAGATTTCAAATCAGTTAGGATACAAATCTTAACTTTCTTTGGAGACTGCAAGGCTCAGTAATTGCTAGATCTAATAGCTCTTTTATTTATTCCTGGCATGTGGGTGTCACTGGCTACGCCAACATCTAGTGTCCACCCGTAACTGCCCTGGAGGAGCTGATGGTTAGCTGCCTTAGTGAACCACTGCAGTCCATTTGGTGTAAGTTGGGGAGGGAGTTGTGAGGCTTTTGTTGTATTTGTACATGGAATATGGGCATCATTGGTTAGGCCACCATCTATTGTCCATCGATAATTGCCCAGAGGGCAGTTAAGAGTCAACCAGACTGCTGTGGCTTCAATGACCACCTTAGATGATGAGAAAAGTGAAAAAAGACGGATCAATTAATTAGCAGGAGCCAGTTAGCTGCATTGTCCACTTGGTCTTGTGGAACACTGCAGCAGGGAAGAGGAAGAGCTATGAGAAAATAGTAAAAGTAGTTTTAATTTAGTAAATTCTGTTGGCAGACTTCTGTTGAATGTTGCTCTTGAACCAGAAGTGAGAAGTGGAACAGTAACCTAAGGTGAACCCTCGTTCATTTCCCACTTTTCCATCCACATGCCAGGAATAAATTAAAAAGCTATTAAATCTAGCAATTACTGAGCTTTGCAGTCTACAAAAGTCAAATGGTGTGCAGGGTGTTCTAGCTCGGTGGATAAAGAACTGGTGGAGCAACAGGAGATAGAGAGTAGTAGTTGAAGGGAGTTTCTTGAAATGGAGAAAGGTAACCAGGGGTCAGTGCTGGGGCCACTGTTGTTTGTGATATCCATAAATGATCTGGAAGAGGGCACTGTTGGTATGATCAGCAAGTTTGCAGATGACATGAAGATTGGTGGAGTAGCAGAAAGCATAAGGGACTGTCAAAGAATACAGGAGAATATAGATAGACTGGAGAGTTGGGCGGAGAAGTGGCAGGTGGAGTTCAATCCAGACAAATGTGAGGCGATACATTTTGGGAAGTCTAATTCTAGAGCGAATTATACAGTGAACGGAAGAGCCTTGGGAAAAGTTGATAAGCAGAGAGATCTGGGAGTTCAAGTCCATTGTACCCTGAAGGTTGCTGCACAGGTGGATAGAGTGGTCAAGAAGGCATATAGTATGCTTGCCTTCATCGGACGGGGTATTGAGTATAAAAGCTGGCAAGTCATGTTAAAATTGTACAAGACATTGGTTTGGCTGCATTTAGGATACTGTGTACAGTTCTGGTCGTCACATTACCAAAAGGATATGGACGCTTCGGAGACGAGGATGTTGCCTGGTATGGAAGGTGCTAGCTATGAAGAGAGGTTGAGTAGATTAGGATTGTTTTCATTAGAAAAAAGAAGATTGAGAGGGACCTGATTGAAGTCTACCAAATCATGAAGGGTATAGACAGAGTAGATAGGGATACACTTTTTTCCCAGGGTGAAGGATTCAATAACAAGAGGTCACGCTTTCAAGGTGAGAGGTGAAAAGTTTAAGGGGGATACACGCGGCAAGTGCTTTACACAGAGGGTGGTGGGTGTCTGGAACGCGTTGCCAGCACGGTAGATTCATCTAAGATGCATCTGGACAGATGCATGAGGGAGCATGGGGAGCAGAGTGATACAGATGCTTAGGAATTAGGCGACAGGTTTAGACAGTGGATTTGGATCGGCTCAGGCTTGGAGGGCCGAAGGGCCTGTTCCCAGGCTGTAAATTTTCCTTGTTCTTTGTTTATCTGTGCTCCATTGTGAGAGAAACTAGACCCAATGTCAGGGGATCCCAGCAGGAATCCAACTCCATTACATTACTGTAGCCCCCAATTGGCACCACTTCGACAATAGATGTGGCAAGAGCTAGGGAGGAAGAGAAGAAATGAGACTAGATTAATTGAGGATATCTAGTTGGCAAAGATGAGTTGGACCAAAGGGTCTGTTTCTGTGCTGTACAACTCTGTGATTCTAAAAGCTCAAGTACTCAAAACATCAAGGACATCTCTACAGACAGGAGTTCTCTGATGTACCTTTGTGTATAGATTCAATCCAACTGCAGTTGCTAGGGCAGTACTGGTTGCCGTCAAATACGCTACTCCTATTTGTCTAAACAAAGAAAAAGGGAGAGAAAGTTTTCTTTTAAAAAACTGTCATAATCTTTTATGATCTATATTTGTTTTTTTCATTCGCCGGAGTAGTTTCTCTTTATCACTGATTAACCATTTAATGTGCAATCTTCAGGACTGTTTTCCCATGTGCTGCAGTCCACCCAGATGTACACCAGTGGACACCTCCTGAACACAACTGCATTTCTGGAATTAATTGATTGCAATAGAGTTGCATGGCATAGGCCTGTGTCTAGCACGGCCTTCAGCCTGATAGCCCAAAACCCTTCTCAGACCCTTTGCTATGAAAAAGACCCAAGGTTTCATTGTAGGCTCTCCTTCAAAACAGTGCATAGTTACCACAACTCTGCATCGGACACAGGAAAACAAGCATTCCTTGTGTGTACGGCAAAAGCAACTCCCCTGTACAAGTTGAAAGGAGAAAGAAACTCCTGTTACATAGAAGTAGATTGATTAATAAAACACTTGGTACTTTAATTTTGGTCACTTCTGATTTTCTGCTGATACTGTTATGTTGATCTGGTACTGTGGCTGGATACAGTAGGGGTACATGGTAGTGGAAGTTCTACAGTTACTCAGAACCACGCTTTACTATGAGGAGGCATCACAAAAAAAACCGAGTTTCTCACCTTTGATCAATAAGGCTCACAAAAAAATCTTCATGTGCTAGAAATGTCTAGCACAGGAGGCCATTCAACCCATCTTGTCCGTGATGACTCTTTGCAAGAGATTTTCAGTATGTCCAAACCCTTGCCCTTTGCCCACACAGGAGGCCATTCAAACCATCTTGTTTGTGATGACTCTTTGTAAGAGCTTTTCAGTAGGTCTGAATCCTTGGCCTTTCCCCGTAGTCTGCAACCACCTCTTTCTCTGATCCCATTCCGTTTGAAAAGTTACTATTGAAACATCTTTCAGGCTGTGTATTCCAGATCATAACAATTTGCTGTAAATACATTTTTATCATCTCCCTCCGGCTCTTTCACCAATTACATTCCTCTGGTTACTGTGGTCACCCTCTCAGTAGAACAGATTTTCCGAATTTACTCTCAAAACTCCTCCTTATTTTTGATCGTCTTTACCCTGAACATGGGCTGCTGTGGATTAGATTTGCCTTACACGGCCAAAGAACAAGGTGCGATCAGCTGTCTCGACTCAAGCAGAGACACAGGGTCACAGAGAGGAAGTCAGGGCTTGATTTTCAGTCTGGGGCCTTTTCTGGGTCCCGACCCCATTTTTAAAATGCAGCTCTCTTTAAAAGGAGTTTTTGGAAATGGTTCATGCCCAATGGATGGCCACAGAAGGAGAACGCACCTCAATCAGCACTTCAGATTGGCCTACTGCATCTCACAAAATTCACCAGAATTCACTCATCGGGCATGTCAGGAACTTCAATGGTTTTAGGAAAAGAGTCTGTGTACAATGTGATAGCGGGTACATAACTATACCTATCAAACTTCAAAACCAGCTCGTGGAGCTCGTGGATAGAAACTCTGCCCAGTCTGACAACATGGGTACACCCCCCTTCTTAACGTAAACCAGCAACACAGAAATGATTTATCCCGTGCAGTAACCTGCGAAAATTCAAGTGACCAAGAAGTATTTAAAGTAAAAACTAACAACTTTATTTCTTAAAGTATAATAGAGAATAATTAACTAACAACTATTTACAACTCCTTCCTCTAACCTATCCTTTACATTCCCTTCTATAATACTTGTCTGATAAAACTCCCCAATTAAGGTTTACCAAAAATTCAAATTTCAAACCCAGCCAGCTGTCAAATCTTCTCATTATATCTTCCTCTGTCTTCTTTTTTTCTTCTTAGGGATTTCTGTTTCACTGGTCACTGATCTATAACGGTACCTTTAAGAGAACTATTTTTCGGGCAGTCTGTATTTGCTGGTGGCTTGGTAGTTCTCCTCTAGCTGTTCAATTTTTTCTGATCTTATACCCCAAAGCATCAGATTGTTTCATTAGGTTTTAATATTGTCAATATACTAAATTCAAACTTGATTGGAGGTTGGCATTTTGGGGTATAATTTAAACTGATTGGCCAAATTCAAATTTGTTTTGACATCTCCAGGCAACCAGCTACACTAACCGTTGGACCAAAAGTTTACATTATATCTTATTCAGAACACTTGGTGCTGTATCAGATAGTTCTGCTAGCTTCTTAAAAGTACCCCTAACACCTTCATAACACTGATAACTGGCACACAGGAATGAGGACCAGTCTGTACAGTGTGAAATGACACATAGAAGTGGCATACAATCTAGTAAGTGACACAGAAGAGGAGGAATAGTGTCTTGTCTTCAGCCAGCCAGCTAATCCCCACTTCACTGTTCGACTGTTGCCAATAAATCACAACCAGTCACAGTCAAAGTCAGCTGGCAACATTGGTGGCTGACTGATTTCTGGTTGGATTTCCCAGTTGTTTTGACTTCTCATACTGCAGACCAGCTATTCTCAGCAGAGGCCGGTTACCTCATTTGGCTGGATGGCTCATTTGCAATGCACAGTGACACCAACAGCGTGAGTTCAATTCCTGTACTCGGCTGAGGTTATCATGAAGGTCCCAAACTCTCCCCTCGTTTGATGTGTGGTGATCCTCTGGTTGTCTCTCACGAATAACAGAGCAGCCTCATGGTTCTCTGGGCCTGTGGTGACTTTACCTTTTTACTAAGTAGCTTAACAGACAGTTAATTAGAGGTGAGAAGTTTATCAGCTAACAGCACAACGCCATCCCTCTCCCAGTCCAACCCTGACTGCACACTTTAAAATCAGCAATGTGTTCCAGAGGATTCAGAAGGCTAAGACACTGTCTGGATGCAATTTTCATATCAGATTAGGTTAGATTCCCTACAGTGTGGAAACAGGCCCTTCGGCCCAACAAGTCCACACTGTCCCTCCGAAGAACAACCCACCCAGACCCATTCCCCTGAATGATCCACCTAACACTACGGGCAATTTAGAATGGCCAATTCACCTAACCTGCACATCTTTGGACTGTGGGAGGAAACTGGAAGAAACCCTTGCAGACACGGGGAGAATGTGCAAACTCCACACAGACAGTTGCCTGAGGCGGGAATTGAACCCAGGTCCCTGGTGCTGTGAGGCAGCAGTGCTAACCACTGAGCCACCGTGCCACCCTGAATCCCCCTGACCTTCCCATTCCTCCCCAGTTGATTCATCAATCCCCTAGTGTCTGCATGTCCTTATGTCAACAGCAGCCAAGGTCAAAAAGGTGGAAGGGAAGCAAAGTTTGGAAAGCCCTTTTCATTTGATAAAGAAAACACACAGCTGTACCATAAACACCAAATAGCTCCAGTAACAGTGGCACAAAAATTCCTATTTTCCTGATTCGAATCAACTAGTTTCTCTGACGTTGTTGGTAACTGGAAAGACAAAGAAAGCAGAGATGGTGACATATTTGATCTAAAGCACTTACTTAGTAGTAATTGGTGAAGCTGCATTCCTGTTGGTATAATTGACCAAGGCATTAAATGACTGGTTCACCCACTGCCAAAACACCACAGCTGGAACTGTTCTGAAAGGAATGGGGAGAAACAACACTGGGTCACGGTACTCACAACAGTGTCAGAGACATATCATGTAAATAGCCCACACATATCCATCATCAATCTCTGCAATGTGATTTTGTACAGAGTACATTGATAAATCTCAACCATCTTAACACAGGGATTTGTGCAATATCGAAGGACAGCTGACTCACAGGACAGCTTGGCTCAGTACTGGCTACCCTCTTACTTTTGGATCAGAAGTCTATGGGTTGAAGAGATGGACACAGATACCCACGATATCTGAAAGGCACCACACAGGCACTTGTTCAAGATTAAGTCTCATGGGACAGAGGGTAACGCATTAGCTTTGATTTATGGTTTGTTAATGGTCAGGAAACAGAGTAGGAATAAACAGGTCATTTTTGGAACAGCATGGAATAATTAGTGAAGGTCAGCAAGAATCAGGCCATTTACAATTTCTACACATAACATATCCAGATTTAGTGATGATACTAGGCTGAAGTAAACTGTCAGATGAATGTAAAGGTTCCAAGCAGGGATATGGATTGGTACAGGTGACCAGGCAAGGAGGCAGCAGATGGAATAGTGAATGGAATCTACTCCCTTCTTCAGTGGTGTGTCTGGGAGGTGTGGGCAGGTTAGAGGGTAGCCAGTGAGACCTCGTCTTTCTGCTTTCATCCTGATTAAGTCCAGGGTCTGAAGTCTGCAGTCAGCCGTCCAGCCACACCACCATTTGGGGCCTTTAGGTGGACAAGTAATGACCAGGTAAGGACTCATCCCTCTGCCATGGGCATCACGAGGACTGCACGACGAGTGAACTTGCATAATTCATTCAGAGTGGAGAAAGTGAGGACTGCAGATGCTGGAGATCAGAGCTGAAAATGTGTTGCTGGAAAAGCACAGGAGGTCAGGCAGCATCCAAGGAGCAGGAGAATCGACGTTTCAGGCATAGCCCTTCATCAGGAATGAGGAAAGTGTGCCAAGCAGGCTAAGATAAAAGGTAGGGAGGAGGGACCTGGGGGAGGTCTTAGCCTGCTTGGCACACTTTCCTCATTCCTGATGAAGGGCTGATGCCCGAAACGTCGATTCTCCTGTTCCTTGGATGCTGCCTGACCTCCTGTGCTTTTCCAGCAACACATTTTCAGCTCTAATCCATTCAGAGTGTAAGTGTGTGTGCGCGCGCGTGCATGACACAGAGTGAAAGAGAGAGTGAGAGAGAGAGAGTATGTTTGTGTGAAAGAGTGACAGAGTGAGTGTGTTGTGTGTGTGTGTGATAGAGTGTGCATGTGTATGTGTGTGTGAGAGAGAGTTTATGTGTGTGAGAGAATGTGGGTGTGTGAGAAAGTGACAGACAGAAAGTGTGCGCCTGTGAGAATATATGTTTGTGTGGATGTGTGTGCGTGTGTGAGAGAGAGAGAGAGAGAGTTTGTGCATGTGTTACAGAGAGTGAGAAGGGGTGTGTGTGAGAGAGAGAGAAAGAGAATTTGTGAGAGTGTGTAGGAGAGTAAGAAAGTGTATGTGCAAGAGCATATGTTTGTGTGTGCATGTGAGAGAAGGTGTGAATGTGTGTGAGAGAGAGAGAGAGAATGTGTGCTAAGTGTGTGTATGTGTGCACGCGCATATGTGAGAGAGTGTGAGTTTATGTGTGTGTGAGAGAACGAGTGTGAGAGAGAGAGAGAGAGAGTGTGTGTATGTGTCTGTGACAGTGTAAACGATTCCTTCATCAAAGTTATGAGTAAGGGATGCTGCATCAGGAAGGTGCCACAATGAAACCACTTTCCTGCCCTTGTTGCTGACCGCCCCCTCCTCCCAAAAATATCCATCTATCCGGCAAACCACACCCCACTGGACCCCTCCTGCCATTATTTACTTAATTCAGTCTGACCCCTTCGACCCCTTTGACCCCCCCCCCCCCCACCACATCCAGTGGGTGTACTTCCTGCAGCGACCACAGCTTCCACTGAGGCAGGAGGTACCCCACACCCGTCCCTGAACCTCCTGATCCATTCATAACCTAGTCGGCTTTCACCAAAAAGGTGGAGGCACCTCTGTAACATTCCATCCATAATATGGGGACATGTGTTATAAGAAGAGCAGAAAGACATAGCGTTTTTTTAAATGTGAGAGCCGAGTAAATAGTGAAATTCAGAGGGATGTTGATGCCCTTTTAAACTAATCACAGAAAGTTAACCTACAGCAAGTTAACATACAGCAAGCAACTAGGAAGGCAAGAGATGTGTCAGAAACTTATTGCAACAGTAGAAGACTGAGGAAGACTTGCTACAACTATATGGGTGAGATGACACCTGGAACACCTATCTTCTAATCTCAGGAAGGATATACTTGCCTTAGATAGAATACAAGAACGTTTCACTAGATCGATTCCTGGGATGACACTGTTGTCTCAGAGAGATTGAGTGTAATGGGCCCATCCTCTCTGGAATTTTGAGGAGTAAGCAACGATCTCATTGGAGTGCTTTTTTCCAGAACTCCAGAGAGCAGATACTGACGGACTGGCTGATGAGACTAGATCGGGGGTAGACCAGGATAAGGGATCCACCGTTTAGGATTGAGATGAGACTACATTTCTTCACTCGGAGGTTGTGAATTTCAGGAAATCTCTACTTCGGGGACTGTGGATGGTAGGTATATTTCAGACTGAGAATGATAGATTTTTGTGCAATAAGGCAATTATTGGATTACAAAAGGAATATGGAGTTGGGGTCAAAGTTGAGCCGTGATCTTATTGATCAAGCAACAATATAGCCTTCTCCAGCTGCTATTTCCTATTACTGTAAAATGCTTCAAGTGCAATGAAGGACTCTGAAGTGGAATTAAATAGAGTGGCTGTTTCTAAGTAGACAAATTTGTGGGTGGCATGGTGGCTCAGTGATTAGCACTGCTGCCTCACAGCGCCAGAGACCTGGGTTCAATTCCTGCTTCAGGCGACTGTCTGTGTGGAGTTTGCACCTTCTCCCAGTGTCTGCGTGGGTTTCCTCCGGGTGCTCCAGTTTCCTCCCACAATCCAAAAATGTGCAGGTTAGGTGAATTGGCCATGTGGGTCGGTGTGGACTTGTTGGGCCGAAGGGCCTGTTTCCACACTATAAGTAATCTAAATACATTAATAGTTGTGCAAACAACATTCACACAATCTGCAGTGAGATGAATAATCTGTTAATTTTTTTTGGTGAAGTTAGTCTGAGAAAGAATGATAAAACTTATTTATTCGGCATCATTCACATTGTCAGGATACCCCAAAGCACTTTGCAGCTAATTTTCCATTGTAGTCACTGTTGCTATTGGAAAGAATCAATTTACACACAGTAAGGTCCCAGAAGCAGTAATGAAGTAAACGATCAGGCAATCTGTCCTAGTGATTGTTTGAACATCAAATGTTGCCCAGAACAGTGGGGACGATGCCCTGTTCTTACAGTGCCATGCAATCTATTGCAAACCCACCTCTTTCCAAAAGTGCACAAAATAAACAGGAACAATCCACAGAAAATAGCACAGGATTAGGATCTTGTGGCTTGACTGGGAAATAACCCCATTCAGTTACCACAGTATAAAGCAGTGGTGAGAAAGCTGGAGTTTATAGATTGAAACATAGAGTTTGAGCTAAAGAATAAACTAACAATCTTGCCTTTGTGCAGAACCATTCACAACTTCAGGTTTCTAATGACATATTTTTGAAGTGTTACAGTTGATATTGGTGTACAGAAAGGACTGTTCCTTCTCCACCTTGGCTTGTCTTGGATGGGAGAGCAAAGGGTAACCAAGTTGATAAATATTGTTTAGGAGCAGTGCAATGAGGAAATACTAGGGAGATTTACACAGCACAAAGAGGATATCTTACCACTGTATTCAAGATCCTGACAAAATGTTTCATATTAATGTAGAAATGCAGTTCATGCACAGCCAAGACAAAGTAAAGACAATTAAATGTTAACAGAGGTGAAATGATTTGGAGATGCTGGTGTTGAACTGGGGTGTACAAAGTTAAAAATCACAATACCAGGTTATAGTCCAACAAGTTTATTAGGAAGCACTAGTTTTCATAGCGTTGTTCCTTTATCCTGATGAAGGAGCAGCATTCCGAAAACTAGTGCTTCCAAATAAACCTGTTGGACTATAACCTGGGGTTGTGTGATTTTTAAAAAAAAGAGGTGAAATACAGTTTGGAGTCAACTGTGATGAACTTTGGACAGGAAGTAGATTTTTTTAATCAACTTGCTCAGATGCTTTACAGCACACCTCTAAAGTGGGTGGGACTTGACATCGGGCCTTCTTAGCTCAGTGGTAGCCACACTACCACAGCACCACAATAGCCCCATTGGACAGGATGTATAATGGTTTCAGAATCAGGATTACCCAAAATTTCCATCATCTTTGCAGTGACAGAACCAAATACAGTACATTCTAAGCATGCAGTGGTTGGTTTGCTCACCGAGCTGGTGGGTTGTTATACAAATATTTCATCACCGTGCAAGGTAACACTATCAACACAGCGTCTGTGAAGTATTGCTGTTCTGCTGCACTTGATATGTATGTGGTCCGGTCTGTTAAGGTGGATTGTGTCATTTCTGTTTTGCTCTGCAGTGGTTTGTATATAGGTTTGTATACACACACTTGTTTATGGCATTTGGGATTGAAAACCAGGCCGCTTGGAATTCCCATGCATGTCTCTGGTTAGCTTGTCCTACGATGGTTACATTGTCCCTTGGATAATCATGCTAACACCAATATCATCTAGTGACACAGAATATTTACAGTCTCATGATACCTAATTTACGTGCCCAAAGAAGATATCTTAAGAGATTTTCCTTAAAGTGACCATATTGTGGCCAGAATTCACATTATGAGTGAACGGAGAGGTTAGTGCAGGAGGCTGAGAGCTGATTAATCCCAGCAACAATAGAAGAAAACAACAAGTAATAAAACACTTTAATTGCACTGGGGTGTGGTGGGCAGGTAAGAGCAAAAGCATTTTTGAAGCTCCCCTAATGTCTTAGCACGTCAGTATGGAAGGATGTAAATTATTTATTTGTATTGGCCTTACAGGTCACAAGGTCACAAATTCAACTCTGAATCTGAACTGAAATTGCCTGAGTCTTAAATGTGTCCTATCCCCTCTAAAGCTTAGGACAATACATTTTAATACAGAACCAAAACCACATATTGTAGAATTTTCTTTTCTATTCTTTCATGGAATGTGGGTGTCACTGGGTAGACCTTCATTTATTGCCCATCCCTAGTTACCTTTGAACTGAGCTGCTTAGCCAGCAATTTTAGAGAGCTGTGAGTTTGGAATCACACATGGGCCAGACTGGGTAAAGGTGGCAGATTTCCTTCCCATTAATGAACCAGGTGGGTTTAAGACATTTCCAGAATTATTAATTAAATTTAAATTCCATCAGCTACGATGGTGGGATTTGAACCAGTGTCCCCAGAGCGTCAGGGCCTGGGCTTCTGGTTTACTAATCCAGTGACATTAGTGCCATGCCACCATCCCTTCTGTCATAGTACAATTATCTTCCTTTCATTGATTCCAAAGCTTTTCTCCAAACTTTTGTTCTTTCCAGAACCAACTTTTCTAATGCCCTTCCCAACTCATCCATACATTGATCTCAGCAGCTATCCCACATTGAGCTTTGCTTGCTCATCACTGGTACCTTTACCGACCACCAGTATCTGTTGTTATGACCAAGGATGGAGAAGCACACCATTGCACTAAATCTACCAGTGCATGGCTCACAACATAAAATAAAAATATATTTCCCATGGTGAAAGTGAGGACTGAAGATGCTGGAGATCAGAGTCAGGAGTGTGATGCTGGAAAAGCACAGCAGGTCAAGTAGCATCTGAGGAGAAGAAGGAGAGTCGATGTTTCAGGCAAGAGCCCTTCATCAGGAATGAGGCTGTGAGCTGAGAGGATGGTGAGATAAATGGAAGAGGGTGTGGGACTAGTGGGGGGAAGGTAGCTGAGAGTACAATAGGTAGACAGAGGTGGGGGTAATGGTGATAGGTCGGAGAGGAGGGTGGAGCGAATAGGTGGGAAGGAAGATAGACAGGTGGGACAGGTCATGAGGGCAGTGCTGAGCTAGAAGGCTGGATCTGGGATAAGATGGGGAGAGGGGAAATGAGGAAAATGGTGAAGTCCACATTGATACCGTGTGGTTGGAGAGACCCCAGGCAGAAGATGAGGTGTTCTTCCTCCAGGTATTGGGTAGTTAAGGTGTGGCGATGGAGGTGGCCCAGGACCTGTATGTGGGAGGGGGAGTTGAACCATTTGGCCACTGGGCAATGGGATTGGTTGGTGTGGGTGTACCGGAGATGTTCTCTGAAGCACTCTACAAGTAGGCGTTCTGTCTCCCCAATGTAGGGGACACCGCAGCGGAAGCAATGGACAGAGTAACAAGGGAATCGCAGAGGGAATGGTCTTCTGAAACACTGATAGGGTGAGGAGGGAAATATATCCCTACTGGTGGGAAAAAAAATCACCACAGAAAATCCCAGACAGCCTCCTTCTTCAAAGACTGCAATTTCCCATCCCATGTGGTTAACAATGCCCTCCAGTGCATCTCCTCCACTTCCTGCACCTCTGCCCTCGAACACGACCACACCCAACACAACAATGACAGAACCCCCTGGTCCTCACCTTCAGCCCCACCAACCTCCTTATACATTGCATCATCTTCTGCCACTTCTGCCACCTACAAACAGACCTCACCACCAGAGATATATTTCCCTCCCCACCCCTATCAGCGTTCTGGAGAGACCATTCGCTCCATGACTCCCTTGTCAGATCCACGTCACGCCAGCCCCCCACCCCTGCCACACCAGGACATATCCCACTCCTGGCACCTTCCCCTGCCACCACAGGAAGTGCAAAACCTGTGCCCACACCTCCCCTCTCACCTCCATCTAAGATCCCAAAGGATCCTTCTACATCCATCAGAAACCTGTACCTCCACCGATGTCATCTACTATGTCCATTACACTCGATGTGTTCTCGTCTACATTGGGGAGACAGGACGCCTACTGGAGCCTTGTTTCAGAGACCATTTCTGGAACACCCACACCAACCACCATCCTGTGGCTGAACACTTTAACTCCCCCTCCCACTTCACCAAGGACATGCTGGGCCTGGGTCTTCTCCATTGCTAAACCCTAACCACCTGATGCCTGGAGGAAGAACACCTCATCTTCCACCTTGGGACCCTGCAACCACACAGGATTAATTTGGATTTCACCAGTTTCCTCATTTCACCTGCTCCCACCTTATCCCAGTCCCAAGCCTCAAACTTGGCACCACCCTCCTGACCTGTCCATCGTCTTTCCCATCTATCCGCTCCACCCTCCTCTCTGACCTAACATCTTCTCCTCCACATTCATCTACCTATTGCATTCCCAGTGACCTACCCCCCAACCCCACCCCTCCTCCCATTTATCTCTCAGCCTCCCGGCCTATAAGCCTTGTTCCTGATGAATGACTTATGCCTGCAATGTCGATTCTCCTGCTCCTCAGATGTTCCATGACCTGCTGTTCTTTTCCAGCACCACACTCCCGCCTCTGATCTCCAGCATCTCAGTCCCCACTTTCTCCTTATTCTTGAAAGCAAACGGAATACAGAACCTCAAGTCACTTGCATGCACAGTGGTTTCTGGAGCCTAGCAGACACAGCTAACTCAGAAAATACAACATTGAAAAGTACCTGTAATCACTCTTTCAGAAGAACAAATAGGTTTGCCCCTGAACTCAAGAGAAGGTTTTTTTTTCTCCCTCCAGACATAGGAGAGATTAGGTGGGCAGCTGGTCCCTAACCCATTTCAGGTACCAAAGCACTTTGCACCCAATCACTGTTCAAATAGTCACAGCCAAGGATCTACGGCAGAACAAGCAATTATAGAGTCAGTGGATTTGTGACGCAGCAAGACCCACGCCATGCACCATCGACTAAAGAAATAGTCTTTAGTCTAAAGACGAGAAATAGTCTAAAGAAGGAGCTTCCAGATCAAGAAACAGAAAAGGAAAGAGCATCTCTACCCCATGTACAAATTTGATGCAAAAGCATAAATGTTCGGCCACAGAGGATATTTAATTGAAGAAAAGAATTTTAAAAAATACTAAAATAGCTTAAATCATTCAATGATTTAAGTCTTATCTTAGTAACTTACAGGCCTCTGATTTTACAACCCCTTGAAAGGACAAATACAGGCTGTCATGTGGAAACACAAGGATCTTTGAGTCAAAAACCTCTGGCACATGGCTGTACTGGTGTAGAGTGTAAATCAAAGGCAGAGACTACAAACAATGATGCTCAGGGACGATCTCTGCTAGTTCACAGTAACATGCAACTTGTAAAGGCGATCACCTTTCGGAACTCATCAGTATTTTCATTGCTTTGTTTATTAAAAACTTATGGGTTTTCAATCCCACGCTTTCTAAAAAAAAGAAAATGGAGCTCTAACTGAATGAGTTACTCCATCCAAGAAACGTTTGTTAACGGAGGCCATTTTTATATTATACCTGAGCTGATGCCAATCCCTACCACTAGAGCCCAGTGGTGTGGCTTCAAAGTGCAGACAATATCCTTTTATTAATAGTTAAAGGGGAGTAAGTTCAAATTTCTGAATTCTCCCTCCTATTCAAGTTCATGCAGAAATCTGAGAGGGTGTATCACAGGCAACTAATCAACCATTAGCTGTATCTAAGCTGATAGCATTCTCTCACTTACTGCAGGGAAATTGAATACAATTGTGAGAAGGGTTACATTTCAATTATACTGGACATTAGTGAGACCACATCTGGAATACAGTGGACAGTATTGGTCACCTTATTTAAGGAAGGAGGTGAAGTCATTGAAAACAGCTCGGAGAGAGTTTATTAAAAGTTGACAAACCATACTGGAGTTTAGAAAGATTAAGAAGAAACTTGACTGAAACATTTATCCTGTGGGGTTTTGACAGGGTGGTCATGGAATAGATGTTTACTCTTGGCAGAGAACCTAGAACTAGGGATCACTGTTTAAAAAAAAGGGGTCGCCCATTTAAGACAGAGATGAGGAGAAATGTTCTCTCTCAAAGGATTGACAAACTGTGGAACTTTCTCACACAGAAGTAAATAAATCATTGATAAGCGAGGAGTAAAATGAAAGCAGAATAATCAGATTAGCCATGACTTCATTACAAGGTGGAGGAGGCTTGAGGGGCTGAATGGCCTCTCCTCGTCCCTAATTTATACGTTTGGCTGTATCCTGTCAAATTTGGATCACACCCTCATTAATTCACATTTGTTTGTCCACTCTGTGGTAATAGAGCTAGAGGGGAGTGGAGAGAATCTCTTTGCACACAATTATTAGGATGCCGAATCCAAGAGGCTAGTGGATCTGGATTCAACAGGAATTTTCAAAGGGAATTTAACATACACTGGAAATGCTTCATACACATCATTACAAAGCGCATACCTGGACTCCCTAAATATCATTGTTTGCGGTCATTATTTCTAATCTTGTCTCTGATATTGACTCATGCTATAAATCAACGCAGTCTTGTGCCAGAAATTTTCTGATTCAAAGTTCTTTCTCTTTCCATGTTTGTCTTGCATTTGTCCTTGCAGGTACATATCTTCGGAAGGACATACTGGCCTTGGAGTGAATGTGGTATAGATTTACTACAATGATGCCTTAAGGATTAGACTACCAGGGGAGGTCAAACAAGCATGAGTTGCTATATTCCCCGGAGGTTAGAGGATTAATGAGTGATTTGATTGACGTTTTCAAGATATTAAGGGGATCAACTCCAGAAGATACTACTGCCACTGGGCAGGGAGTGCAGGACCAAGGGGCATCGCCCAAAAATTACAGCCTAGGTCTTCCAGAAGATTGACAAACACCACCTCATGCAAAGTTTGGCCACTCTGTTCCACAAACCGGAAGAAAGTGAGGACTGTAGATGCTGGAGATCAGAATCAAAAACATGCGGCTCTGAAAAGAGCTCAGCTGCCCAGGCAGCATCAGAGGAGCAGGAGAGTCGATGTTTCGAGCATAACCTCTTCATCAGGAATGGCAAGAGCTTGTGTTCGATACATCCACTCTCCTGTCCCTTGGATGCTGCCAGACCGGCTGTGCTTTTCCAGTGCCACACGTTTTGACTCTGTTCCACAAACGGCAATTGGTGCTAGATTAACAGTTAAATGTAAATCTCCGACCAAAAGGATTTTTTTTGTTATGCAAAAGTATTAAGGATACAGAGCAAATGTGGACGTATGAAATTGGATCATGGCTCAACCATGATGTCATTGGAGTGGTGGAATAGGTTTCACAGGTTAAATACACTGTAATCCTTTTGTGTATGATAAAGGGGAAAATGCAGTGCAATGGGGCAAGAGCATAAAGTAGAACTAACGGATAACTCTTTCCAAGACCCAGCAAGCCATATGGTGGCTTGCATAGCCTCAATATGCCATATGAATCCAAGATTCTGTTGAGTGGACATTGGAAGTTGAGACAGAGCTGGCTCGAGCATTTAAATGAAAACAAAGTGAATGCTGTGATGTGGAAATGTCATTGCATTGAACCCACTTACATTCATCCAGACCTGCTGCATTTCTCCAGTATCTTCTGTGCAATTCAGTTAATGTCCAGCTGTCCTTGGACAGTGTAAGTTCACTCTACACCAACTCCCATTGTCACTACTGCTGAAAGGCAAACCCTGAAATCAACATCTTTGAGGAAGAAGGACAGCCAGCGATTTGCAGCAGGCAGTAAGACAGAGCGGTTACAGGGGGCTAGAAGATCACAAGTGAATCTAAAAAGGAATGGCACATTTGTGTTCTCAACCTTTGCTAGCGACAGTGAGCATTAAAGTGAATTAACATAGTAAATGTTGTAGACTGACTGGGAGCAGGAAGACAAGAATCAGACCGGTGTGTTCTGATATCATGCATCTCTCGTCCTTGTCAGTCAACCGTGCACCTATGCACGTGTATGATGTCACAGTACAACTGAGCATGCACAGAACAAGCACAGCAAACACCTTTGCATTGGGAACAGACACTCAGTTAATTAATTGATTAAAAGTTAATTGACGGTTGGAGACTGAATGGCCCCCTCCCGCTCTGCTGAGGACATGGAGGTCCTGGGCCTCCTTCACCGCCGCTCCCTCACCACCGACGCCTGGAGGAAGAACGCCTCATTTTCCGCCTCGGAACACTACAACCCCAGGGCATCAATATGGACTTCACCAGTTTCCTCATTTCCCCTTCCCCCACCTCACCCCAGTTTCAAACTTCCAGCTCAGCACTGTCCCCATGACTTGTCCTACCTGCCTATCTTCTTTTCCACCTATCCACTCCACCCTCCTCTCTGACCTATCACCTTCATCCCCACCCCATTGACCCATTGTACTCTTTGCTACCTTCCCCCACCCTCCTCCCTGACCTATCACCTCCATCCCCAACCCCATTCACCTATTGCACTCTATGCTACTTTCTCCCCACCCCCCACCCTCCTCTCATTTATCTCTCCACCCTGCAGGCACTCTGCCTCTATTCCTGATGATGGGCTTTTGCCCGAAACGTCGATTTTCCAGGTCCTCGGATGCTGCCTGAACTGCTGTGCTTTTCCAGCACCGTTCTAATCTAGACTATGTTCTTATCAACCTGTTCAGAGATTACACACATCTGGAGCAGGTGGGACTCGAATCCAAATAGAACATAGAACATAGAACAATATAGTGCTGAACAGGCCCTTCGGCCCTTGATGTTGCGCCGACCTGTGCACTAATCTAAGCCCATTCCCCCTACACTATTCCATCATCATCCATATGCTTATCCAAGGACTGTTTAAATGCCCCTAATGTGGCTGAGTTAACTACGTTGGCAGGTAGGGCATTCCACACCCTTACCACTCTCTGAGTAAAGAACCTGCCTCTGACATCTGCCTTAAATCTATCACCCCTCAGTTTGTAGTTATGCCCCCTCGTACAAGCTGACGTCATCATCAAGACAATTCACTCAGGTGGAGTATTGTGTCCACGTGTGGGTGCTGCATTATAGGAAAGGTGTGACTGCATTGGAGCTGGAGTGCAGAAGTGATTTACAATGGTTTGAGGAGTGGGAAACCTCAGTGATGAGAACAGATGGAAGAGGCTGGGACTGTTCTTCTCCAGGAAGAAGGCTAAAAGGAGATTTGATAGAGGCTTTCAAAATCATGAGCAGACTAGACAAGCTGCTCCACTTGTCAAAGAAACAAGAACATGAGGGCACAGATTTAAAATGATGCACACAAGAAGCTAGGGTGATGTAAGGAAACGTTTTGATACAGGGAGTAGTTAGGCCACAGTTCCAATGCACTACCTGGACATTGGGTGGACACAGGTTCAATTGAGGCATTAAAATGGAGGCATTAGATGATTAGTTGGAAAAAGAGAGTGTGTGAGGGTGTGGGGAAAGGACAGGAGATTGGCCTGAGGTAACAGAACCAGTGCCTGCACTATGGGCTAAATGGCCTCCTATGCGCTATAACAATTCTGTAATTTGAGCCTCTTGGCTCAGAGTTAGGGACACTATCACTGATACAGACTTAATAGTTTGAACTATAAATCTACTATTAAATGATCTTAATACAGAACAAAACCAGCTATATCCCTAGATTAGGACCACCTTTTATAAATGAAAACAACTAAATGCTGGAAATATGACAAGTGTTCGGCAGTATTGTATTTGTAGAGAGAGAATAATCAGTTCACACAAGGGCAAGAAAAAGGTGGTGGGCAGGAGCAGAAGTAATGGGATCAGTAAAACGACAGGGTGTTGCAGCAGACTGGCTCCCTGACATAATACAGGAATGTTACCGATGGCAGGAACTAGGTTGGACAGACTGGCCAAAATGAGGAAGGGTGAGGTGGCTCACTTAAAAATACCGAGGGCACTATTTGGGAGAAAGTGAGGTTTTCACTCTCAACCCCCTTGGGCTCCCCCACATTCCTGATGAAGAGCTCATGCTGGAAATGTCGACTCCCCTGCTCCTCGGATGCTGCCTGACTGGCTGTGCTTTTCCAGTGCCACACTTTTTGACTCAAGGCACTATTTACTAGGCCATTGGCATTTTGCTTACAGGGGTTTGATGATATTTCCCAAAGAAGTCATCAGAGAAATGTAGATGTCCCCACATCTCCCTGACCCTGCAGCAGGCATGGGTGGAGGGTGGGTGACGGAGGAGGTGTGCAGGGGGTAACAGCACTATGGACTGAGAAGGTAGCCCCCTGCATCAAAGGGGTTTCTCCTCCAGCAATCTGCCTCGGAGCCTCTGAAATAATCTCCAGTTTTGAGTGGCTCCAGAGTGGTCACTGTTGAGGCTGCAGATCCTCTAACTGGCCTGGGGGGTGGGTAGCTCTCCTGAGGAGGGTGGCAGATACTTACAGAGCTGCTGCCTGTGGAATTGGGAGGGGATCACACCTTCTGTCTGCACCTGCTGACAACACACATTTCCAGCCAACTTTGGGACCTTGGTAAAAGCCTACTCAACGTTTCAGCTCTGCAACCTTCTCTCAGAACCCTTCATCAGTCCTGAAGGAAGGTCACTGGCCTGAAGCAGCAACTCCATTTCTTTCTCCACCAACGCTGCCAGACCTGCTGAACATTTCCAGTGTTTTCTCTTCTCACGTCAGATAACCAGCATTTTTAGAATCTTAGAATGCATACAGTGTGAAAACAGGCTTTTTGACCCAACAAGTCCAGACTCACCCTCCGAAGACTATCACACCCAAACCCATTCCCCATTACTATACACTTACCCCTGACTAATGCACCTAA
Source organism: Chiloscyllium punctatum (assembly GCF_047496795.1). Taxonomy (NCBI): domain Eukaryota; kingdom Metazoa; phylum Chordata; class Chondrichthyes; order Orectolobiformes; family Hemiscylliidae; genus Chiloscyllium; species Chiloscyllium punctatum. The sequence goes on along the minus strand of NC_092776.1, from coordinate 7,541,905 downwards.
CCTACACATCCCTGGACACTATGGGCAATTTAGCATGGCCAATTCACCCAACCTGCACATTTTTGTGACTGTGGATGGAAACCAGAGCACCCGGAGGAAACCCACGCAGGGAGAACGTGCAAACTCCACACAGACAGTCACCAGAGGCTGGAATCGAACCTGGATCCCTGGTGCTGTGAGGTAGCAGTGCTAACCACTGAGCCATTGTGCCACCCCATTTTCTGGAGACAAAGCAGGGATAATATTTTGCATTCAGTGACCCTTCTTCAGAACAAAGGATTTCTCTTTGCTGCCTGACCTATTGAGTTTTTCCAAAAATTACTGCTTTTATTTCCAATTGCCAGTATCTTTATTGGTCTTTATTGCCTTTATTAGTCAGTGCATTGAGTATAGGAGCTGGGAGGTCAATTGCCTTTATTAGTCAGTGCATTGAGTATAGGAGCTGGGAGGTCATGTTGCTGTTGTACAGGACATTGGTTAGACCACTTTTGGAATATTGCATTCAATTCTGGTCTTCCTGCTACAGGAAAATGTTTAAACTTGAGTGGATTCAGAAAAGATTTACAAGGATGTTGCCAGAATTGGTGGTTTTGAGCTATAGGGAGAGGCTGAATAGGCTGGGGCTTTATTCCCTGGAGCATCAGAGGCTGAGGGGTGACCTTATAGAGGTTTATAAAATCATGAGGGGCATGGATAAGGTGAATAGCCAAGGTCTTTTTCCCAGGGTAGGACAGCATTGTTTTACGGTGAAGGGGAGGAAAGATATAAAAGGGACCTAAGGAGCAAGTTTTTCTTGCAGAAAGTGGCATGTGGAGGAAATGTTGGAGGTTGGTAGATGGGTAGAAGGCATCTAGATGGGTATATGAATTGAAAGGGTTTAGAGGGATATAGGCCACATGCTGGCAAATGGGACTGGATTAATTTAGGATACCTGGTCGGCATGGGCGATTTGGACCAAAGGGTCTGTTTTTGTACTGCACAGCTTCCTGACTCTCTCTGAAATTCTTTGGTTTTTTTTGATTAGTATTTTTGTTTAATTCATTCATGGGATGTGGGCATCTTTATCTGAGCCATAATTTATTGCCCATCCCCAATTTCCCCTTGAGCGGAGTGTCTTGTTCATTTCAGAGGGTGGTCAGGAGTCACCTACATTGCTGTAGGTCTGGAATCAGAGTCCAGACCATGTAAGAACGTCAAATTTCCTTCCCAAAACAGGGCTTGACAGGGTAAATATTGAGAGGATCCTTCCCCGCCACCACGGGAGATTCTAGGACCAGAGGACATAGTCTCAGAATAAGGGGTTGCCAATTTAAGACTGAGATGAGGAGGATTTTTTTTCCCTCAAGGTCTTTGGAACTCCTTGCCACAGACAGTTATGGGAACAGAGTCCTTGTGTATATTTAAGGCTGAGATGGACATATACTTGATCAGCTGGGGTATAAAAGGTTATAGGTAAAGGTTAGGAAAGCTGCAAACCCTTAAAGAATCTGATATTTTCAATGATGACCTAATGGTAAAAATGTAACCACTGCCCATTGTTAAAAATGGACGTTAGGCATGTCAGATCAGCTATGAACCTACTGAATCGTGAAGTACACTGAAGGAGCCGAATGGCCAACTCTTACATTTTTGATCTTATCTACACAGATCCAGTGCACTTTTGTAGAACCTGCTATGATCCTGTTTTTGTTGTGTTGTTTTCCAAACCAGAGTTTTCCCAGAATCTCCGTACTCCTCCAATTCTGCCCTTTTATTTATCCCAGTTTCCCATCACTCCACTAAATGGTGGCCCTGGACTCAGCTGCCTGAGTCCCGAGCTCTGGAAGTCCCTCTCTAAACCTCTCTCTCTTTCCTCTCCATTCGTACCTCACTGGGCTAGTGATCATTCACGTGCCTGACATCTTGATGTCAAATTTGGTTTCATAACATCCCCATGAAACACTGTGGGAGTTTTAACCATGTTGGAGGTGCTACATTAATGCAGGTTTCTGTTGTTGCAGCCATCAAGATCCTTCTGAACACGTGTAAAAGGTCATTTCTGTAAGCCCTATTCCTATCTATATTATGATTGAAGATTTTATTTCACCCATCTGGGCACAACCCAGGAAGGTGGGATTCGAACAGAGTCTTTCTGATTTATTTCTACCCTCAATGAACATTACTAAAAGCAGATTTTCGGTGCATTATCGCATTTTTGTTCAGGGGAGAGCATTGCACGTAGATTGGCTGCTACATTTCCCACATAACAACAGTAATTACATTTTAAGTGTACTTCATTGCCTGCAATGCACTTAGTTCAGGCTGTCCTGAGAGTGTGAAAGTTGTTAGATAAATTCAAGTTGAATTTTTCTTTCCTGGTATTCAGATTTGAGATGTTCCTGGTCTGGACAGCGGTTGGATAAATCCCTGACCCATTGGATCACAATAAACCTTTAACCAAATCCTATTGCAGTACCTGTAAAACTGCAGCATGAAGCCAGTGATAGCCATTCCACCAGGGACCTGAAAAGACATTCGCCCAATTAAATTCATCCTTTCTCCACTGTCTGGGTGAAATGCAGAGTCGTACAGTTTCTTCGCATAGTGTAACTGCTCCTCTGTCGTACCTGGAGGCACAGACCCCGCTCTGGAAAATAAAACAATGCAAACAAAGAACAGGGTCAAATATTCTCTTCCTTCCAGATTTGTTTCTTTTCTGGTACCCTTGTTGTTTATTCGTTCATAAGGTGTGGGCACTGCTGGCTAAGCCACACGGGTTATGTGGGTGAGCTGTTGGAGTATCAGTATCCAGTTTCCTGTCAGCATTGTGCAGTTTTTTTCATTCATTCCTGGATTTTCAGCAGTGCTGGCAAGGCCAACACTCTTTACCCATTCCTAAGTGCCCCTAGAACTGACTGGCTTGCCAGGCCATATCAGGAAAGCAGTTAAAGCATCAGCCACATCGCTGTGGGTCTCGAGTCACCTAAAGGACAGGCCAGATAAGGATGGCGGATTTCCTTCCTTAAAGGATATTAGTGAAGCAGGTGGATTTTTACAACAAATGATAACAATGGTTAGCAGTAGTCCAGCTTTTTAGTTCAGATTTTAATTGATTCCAATGTCACCATTTGTCATGGTGGGGTTTGAACCCACATCCTGAGAGTTTTAGCTTGGGGATCTCTGAATCAATAGTCCACATACCACATACCTCTCCCACTTTGCAACATCCTGTGCCTTCAGCCAATTTTGTGATATCACACAGAGTGAATCAAATTGAAGACTGTGATGCTAGGGACTTCAAGATGAGACATCAATTGGCTGAAGAAGAATGCAAATTCTTCAGTCTTGGCCTTTGCCACAGACTGCTGGGCTCTCCCATTGTTTAGGATGAGAATACTGTACAGCCTCTACCTCTTGTTAGTTGTTTAATCATCCACTACCATTCATGACTGAGACATGACAGGACTGTAGTGGTTAAATCAGATAGCTTTGGGGTCGTATAGTCCTGTCTACTATACACTGTTTCTTCTGTCTGACACAAAGTAGTCATATATGGTAGCTTCAGAAGGTCGACACCTCATTTTTAGATACACCTGGTGCAAGACTTCCTTCATTGAGCCAGTATTGAACTTCTGGCTTGATGGCAGAGTTGGAGATATGCTGATCTAGGAGGTTACACATTATAGTTGATCAAAGTCTGTGCCCAATTTTGAGTTGCTAGATCTGCTTGAAGTCGGTCCTCTCTAATACATAGGTGGTACCACAGGACATGATGGAGGATATCCTCAATCTGTTGATGGGACTTTGTACCCTGCAGTTTTCAGAACAGTAGGCGAGACCTCATCGGCTCAACAGAATCGCAGCTAACATATGGGATTAAAAAAGTGGTGGTGGGCCCCATAATGCAGTACCATTCAGTATGATTCAACAATGGTGAATGTGGTAGATTCACACCCCAACACCAGGTGTCACCTTTCTCACACAGAGCACAACCAATAGCATCATTCCCAAGTCAATCCCAGTTAGTTGAAAGGTTCCAGTTGAAGCAGTAACATGTCTTTTCTACTCCAGATGCTCACTAACCCACTGCGCGTTCTGTAGTTTTACAGTTTTAATGAGTGCTTTTGCACTTTCATGTCTCGAACATTTCAGTAGCGGTCATTATCTGCTTTTAGAGCCTTTTATTTCACATTTTAGCCTCTGCTACTTAACTGGGATGGATTTGGATATGCTTTTGCTGGTGTTAACACCTGTTTTCTATTTGCTGGCATCAACACTAAGTACTTCTGAGTGCGTTTAATATCCTGCAATTCTGTTTGGCGTTATTAAAATTTAGTCTTTCAATTTTTTCATTTATTTTCTGGGTGGCGTGGGAAAGAGAGAGTAATTACCCTGAAGGAATGGGTAGGATGGCTAGGTCAAGATGACAACTGCAAATAAAGAGCTTTGTGATTCAACAATGTTTTGATTCTCCAAGGTTTGTGGAAAACAGTAAATGCTGTTCCAAAACTGAAAGAAATGTTTGTAATATGATCCTGGGAAAGCATTAGCCTGTTTGCTTAGCATTTATAGTTTGAAAAATATTGGAGTCTATCAGTTAAATTGTACTGTCTGGAAATATGGTGGAGGCAGGTTCAATTGAGACATTCAAGAGGGGCTCTGAATGATTACTTGGATAGAGAAAGCAGGAGATGAGCCAAATGGTCTTCTTCTGTGCTGTAATAATTTTGTTTTCCTGTGAATTACCACATTTAACAGGAATGAAAGTGATAATTCTGTAGCCTTACAGATGACAGGACATTGCTAACAAAAACAGAAATTGCTGGAAAAGTTCAGCAAGTTTGGCAGCATCTGTGGAGAGAAATCAGAGTTAATGCTTTGGTCACTGAATTGTTCCAGACTTGAAACCTTGTTTCTCTCTCCACAGATGCTGCCAAACCTGCTGAATTCCTCCAAGACATTTTATTCAGTCGTTACCCCATTGTTGTCTGTGGGGCTTGGCTGTCATTAAATTAGTCGCCACATTTCTGCTTCCTGGCAAGCAGTTACACTTCAAATGCATAAAAAGGCAAAACATTGCAATAAAATAGAGAACTATGAATGCTGGAAATCTGAAACAAAGACAGAAATTGCTGGAGAAACTCAGTCGGTCTGGCAGCATCTGTGGAGAGAATGCAGATTTAATGTTTCCAGTCCAAAGACCTGAGTCAGGTCTGAAGAATTGTTTAATAATTTGCCTTTGTTCTTTCCTCCAGCTAGCCCTCCCTTTCTGCTTCCCCTCTGATCCCTGCTCTGCACTTGCGTACGAAGTGTTGGAAATTTCTATTTCAAGTTTTGTTGAAATATTGTCTCTCTTCCTCTTTCTCAGATGCCAACTGTCCTGCTGGGTGCTTCCAGAGTATTCAGTTGGATTTTAAGCACTTTGGGATGACCTAGTGTCATGGTGGGTACGATATAAACATAGAGTCACACAGCATGGAAACAGGCCATTCAGTCCATCCAGTCCATGCTGACCAAGTTTCCCAAACTAAAGTGGTTCTATTTGCCTGCATTTCGCCAATATCCCTCTAAGCCTTTCCTGTTCATAGACCTATGCAAATGTATTTTAAATGTTGCAACTGTATTCGCATCTACACATCTACCCACTTCCTCATGCAGTTCATTCCACACACAAACCACGCTATCTATTTTTCTTTATTCAGTTGCAGTGATGGTATTTTGTAAATCCCATCAGTAAATATATCATCTCACCACGAAGATCAGAAAATGTCAGCTCCTCTGCATTCTTGTCCCTCCGTCGGCCAATTGCCGATTTTAACAAGCTGACCAGTGATCGATCCACGGTGACCATGTTGTCTGATTAGATTAGATTAGATTACTTACAGTGTGGAAACAGGCCCTTCGGCCCAACAAGTCCACACCGCCCCGCCGAAGCGCAACCCACCCATACCCCTACATCTACCCCTTACCTAACACTATGGGCAATTTAGCATGGCCAATTCACCTGACCTGCACATCTTTGGACTGTGGGAGGAAACCGGAGCACCCGGTCATAGTGGAACAACCTGATGAAATGATTCAATTGCATACCTGAAACTGTCAACCAGGTCCTTGGCTTTATCGAGGGCTGCATTTGATACTAACACCGTGCGCGGATCTGTGATGTTGAAAAAGTGCTTAAGCCTGCCCACAAAAGTTGTCTGATCCCAACGAGGTGCATCAATGTTAAACTTAGAGAGATCCACTGTACTTCCTGACATCTTGGCGCTTTCAAACCTGGAAGATAAAATGTGTTTTATTCTAAAATGCTTCATCTTAATAGTATCCTACATCCATTAGTTAAGTATGATATAGTTCTTATCAGGTTGATGTGAGAAAGTGTTGATCTGTTCTGAAGGAATGTTCATGAAGCACCAGGTGGATCACAGATGTTTGTAGAATAAGGTTTGTACCATGGCTAACTATTACAATGAATTCTCAATCCCCTTAGATTTTCGATTGAAAGGAGTGAGAATCCCTATAATGCAGATAGCAGCCATTCTGCTTATCGCATCTACTCTGACCCTCCGAAGAATATTCACCCAGACCCACACCCATAACCATAACCCCACTTTAACCATGGCTAATCCATTTTGTGGATCTTTGGATGACTTGCCCTTCATGAAATCGTGCTGATACTGGTGAATTGAGCTTGGTGACGCAAGGCAACATTTTCACATGGAGTATGATGTGGATATGGAACGAGCTGCCAGAGGTGAGTACAGTTCTAACATTTAAAAGACATTTAGACAGATACATGCACAAGAAAGATTTACAGGGACATGGGCAAGGCATAGGCAAATGGGACTAGTCCAGTTTAGGAAACCTGGTCGACGTGGACATGTTGGGCCAAAGGGCCCGTTTCCACGCTGGATGACTCAATGACTCCTAACCCTAACCCTAATTGTCAGTCATCACCTAACTGGTGCACGATCCATAGCAACACTTCTACCAATCAGAATCCACTTGCCAACTAATCAGAACTCTCTTCTCATACAGATTAAATGGTATTTTCCCTTTACATTGCTTTTTCTTGTGGATTGTCCTTAGTGCAAGACAAAATTGTGCAAAATAGTGTATTTTTCAGCAATATTCAACTCTACACTATGAAACAATTATTATGGTCAATCGTTATATTCACTGGGAAAAGCCGTTCTGCTTTTACACTTAATCCTGTTACTCATTATTTCTATTTGCAACACGAGTGTCAATTCAGAGGCTCAATTTCAGCATCTGCCACTTCCATTTGGGTTTGGGGTTTGTGATGGATGAAGGTTCCCTCAACTAAATCCTGATAATGCTCCAACTAAACATCTCTTCTTCCCCCCCACCCCCACGCCATCCCCAGCAAAGCCCTTGCAATCTCTTTCTTGTACTAATGATTCTTATCCTCTCAAGGAAATTGCCAATTTTACTGGTAAAATAAAGTGCTGTAGATGTTAGCTGTGGAGTCAGCGCAACAAAAACAAGGTTACCATTATTCATCACCTGACTGAAATCTTAAATCCACATGGGTTCATACTGAATTTCAGTCCCACATTACAGATTAAGGTCAATCAATCTCTGTATTTCTCTTGATGAGTGTACTAGCACATACTAGCACACAATCCCACAAAAAAGAAGTAAGATGCTATCAAAGTAATGGTCTATGTAACTTCTAAAATATTGCAGCATTTAGGACTCAATGATATATTGAGGAGACAATATGATCCTCCAAATCATGCCCTTACTTTTCCTGAGAGCACTGACTTTTGCCAGGATAGAGTTACAATGCTGAATAGGCAAGTAGACAGGACATATCGGAATTGAGTTCTGTCTGAAACCAACCTCAAAGAGCTCTTAATGTCCGAGACGTCAAGAATACACAAGAAACATTTACTAGATGATACCAGAAATTTCAGATACCCTACGTGTGGAAATAGGCCCTTTGGCCCAACAAGTTCACACCAACCCTCCGAAGAGTAACCCACCCAGACCCGTTTCCCTCTGACTAATGCACCTAACACTATGGGCAATTTAGAATGGCCAATTCACCTGACCTGCACATCTTTGGACTGTGGGAGGAAACCAGAGCACCTAGAGGAAATCCATGCAGACATGGGGAGAACATACAAACTCCACACAGACAGTCGCCCGAGGTTGGAATCGAACCCTGCTCCCTGGTGCTGTAAGGCAGCAATGCTAACCACTGAGCCACCGCGCCGCCCCAAAATGCAGACAATTTTTTAACAAAACCATCAGAAGGCTGCAGGCATCTCAAACTCACTGCCTGTCAGGGGGGTTGGGGTAGAAATCCTCATAATATCTCAGAAGTATTTAGATGTGCACATGCGATGCCAAGGGATACAAGGCAATGGGCCAAGTGCTGGACGATTGGAGTGGAATAGTTAGGTGGTTGTTTTTACTGACACAGGTTTGATGGGCCAAAGAACCTATTTCTATGCTTCAACCCCTGTGATTCTTCGATGTTATTTCTTTTTTTTTCTTATGGGATGTAGCCATCACTGGCAAGGTTGGCATTTGTTGCTAATCCCTGATTTCCCTTGAAATGAATGGCTTGGCTCAAACATTTCAGAGGACAGTTAAAAAGAAACCACATTTCTGTGGGTCTGGAGTCATCTGTGGACCTACAGAAGTCACGTGTAGGCCAGATCAGCTGATTTCCTTCTCTAAAGGACATTAGGGAATCAGCTGGGTTTTTACTACAATTGACAACAGTTTCACGGTCGCCATTAGACTAGATTTTAATTCCACAATTTAATGAATTCATATTTCACAATCTGCTATAGTGGGATTCAAAGCCAACTTCCCAGAACATTGGCTTGAGTGTCTGGCTGAGCAATCTAGTGACATTACCACTACGACACACCTCGCCCATATGAAAGGACAAAAAGGTTCTCTCTTTTCTCTTGAAAAGAGAAGGCTGATGGGGTGACCTAAAAGAGATATTTAAACTGAGCAGATACTGGATGAATATCCAGATACTGGTGGGTGCACAAAACTAGGGGCCTTTCAATTTAAGGATCATCAGCAAGTAACAAAATAAGGCATTTAGAAGGAATGTACTTATCCAGAGAGGATGGTGAGAACGTGGAACCTGCTGCCACAAGGAGTGATTTAGCCAAATGTCCCCATGATTTAAAGGGGAGGCAGCCAAAGAATGTGAAGGAGGAGGGAATAGAGGGCTATGCTGATGATGGAAAAATGGAAAAAAGGAACATAACGGTGACTTGGATTGTTTGAACCATTGGCTCATTTCTATGCTGGATCTCCTACACAGTCAACTCAAGCAGGCTTTTCATCTGGAACAATTGGAGGACCATAAATCACTAACTGAATGACATTTTAACCCCTATGCATGAAGACCAGCTCTGCTACACCTAATGGGTGAGATTAGAACACCCCTTATTGGAGACACTACAAGCAGAGAACTTGGTTTAACTATAAAAAGGTCTCCCGTTTAAGATAGAGATGGGCAGAATTATTTTTTTCCTACAGGGTATTGAAAAGCTGATGAAGTCTCCTCTTCAGACAGTAGTGGAGGCAGGTTCACTGAATAGGTTTAAAACAGAGGCAGAGAGAATCTGGACTGACAAGCAAGTCAATGGGTATTGGGGCAGACCGGGAAGTGGAGTTGAGATCACACTTAGATCATCTTTGATTGCACTGAATGGTGCAGCAATTCAAGATGCCCCGAGGCCCACTGTTGCTCATAATTCATATGTTCATAGAGGAAGACAGGAACAAGAGTAAGCCATTCAGCCCCTTGAGTCTCTTCAATCACATTACATGTTGGATAAGGATCCTGTAAGGAGTTTATGTCGAATTGTCTCTGTCCCTGATACTCAACACTGCACTATCAAGATAACTCTTGGAGTCCTGAGCCATAAGTGATTGTGCAAATGATTTTCAAACCAGCTATATGCGAATGTTATTTCCACCTCACCAAAGTCTTACTGACTCCACGATAGCATTATCTGTTGAAGATAATTTCTGCTTCACATTGACAAGGAGGAATCTTTCCTCATTTCACAAAATGTACTGCCCTGATTAAGCTCATGACATTTTATTATGGCTGTAAACAGGAGGCATATAATCCAGTGATCTGTGCTAAATCATTTAAAACTTTCTTGCCTGTGAATGTGGAATTCTTAAAACTGACCGGCACAGATTTTCAACGTTAAAATCTAATGATCTGGTTTCAGCAGCAGTAATAATGGCAAAACTGTCAGCATTCACCATCGTTACTTCTCTGGAATTGACAGCAACTTCTGGAGCCTGCACATGAGCAGTTAAAATGCAGAAATCCAGATGCTGCTGTCAGTGATTCTCCATTCCCCCATTTATATAGGATAGTCTGCAAAAGCAAAACAGCAAATTCTTTTACCAAGGCAGCAGCAAAAGAATGCGGAACTTGTTACCACTGGAGTGGTTAAATTAAACAGCGTACATGTATTTAAAGGGAGGTGACATAAACACGGGAGGGAGAAGGGAACATCAGGTTATACTGATAGATTAGAAATGACTAAACTGTTGATGCTTCTTCAGACTGCAATCTAATTTAAGTCACTGGATTGATGACAAGTGCTCTTGAATGCCAGTAATTTCACTGTAAAAACCTTTAAAAAGTTACTCATTATTAAAATGAGGCATAACTGGCCTTTTAAGAGCTTGCTAAGTTTATAATTACTGCGAACAGTTCACTGAGGTTGAAAGAGAATTTTATAATTATTGAACCTCACATTATTCCATTAAGAAAGTTGCACAATTTTAAGAAGTTTCTGATATTTTATCTTTTACATTAATCCGATGTGGAAGTGTCAAATCATTTATTTTTCTAACGGTAAAATTTAAAATTAAACTAAATTAAAACGTGTGGTTTACTGGCTGCATTACTGTCTGTGAGAATACTTCAGTGTAATTGGTTGCTTATCCTGATTGATGACTATAACTTTTGCTGCACATCTGTATATCCTCGTGACTTGACGGCACATTCAAACTGACGCTGGGAAAAGGAAGTCGAGATCTTTGAAGGTAGTTTTCTCTGAAGTGAACAGCAAGCGTTGCTGCTTCAGCTGTGGCCGTAAAAGCCAGGCCATTATTGTAGAGCAGTTTAGATCAAAGATTTAAATCTGATTCTATTCCTTCAGTTTCTGGCTTGTCATTCAAAGCAAAGCAATACAGTGTGAAAAAGGTTCTATCTTTATCCTTACAGTAAAATAAAGGAATATTAAAATTACAGATAATATAGAATTGTGTATTTCTTCCCCTATTGCTTCCATACTAATGCATTCTCAGAGTAGGGCAGCTTCAGAATTCTTAACATTAGCCATACTGAAATGAGCAGTTGTACAAGGAAGGCTCTCAAGGGATGGCCAATCACTCCATAGACGGCTGCTCAGGGAAGGTTTTAACAGGATTGTAGTTCCAGTCAAGTGTTGAGTAACATTGTCTTCATTTGTTCCTTACAAGCAAGGCAATGTTGCATTCCAATTCCCATCTCCCCAGTATCAATGGTCGAGCCTCTGTGGCCCTATGGCTGGAATTCTATCCTTAAATGTCTCCATAATGTGCAAGGTACAAATCAGGAATGTGATGGAATACTCTCTGCTTGTCTGGAATGGTGAGGCTCCAATATCACTCAAGAAGCTTGACACCACTTAGGACAGACTACATCCACAATCATCCACTCCCTCCACCACTGATGCTCAGTAGCATCAGCTACAAGTTGCACTGCAGCAATTTACCATGGCTCCTTCGACAGCACCTTCCAAATCCATGAATACTGTCTTCTAGAAGGACAAGAGTAGCAGATAGATGGGAAAACCATCATCTGAAAGTTCCCCTCCAAGCCACTTCCCATCCTGACTTGGAAATATATCACCATCCTTGCAGTATCGCTGGGTCAAAATCCTGGAACTCACTTCCTAACAGCATTGTGGGTCTATGTATACCAAATGGACTGCAGTGGTTTTACAGGGCAGCTCACCACCACTTCTTGAGGGCAATTAAGGACAGCCAATAAATGCCTGCCAGCCAGCAAAGTCCACATCTTGTGTGTGAAAGAGAGAAAAGCAAGCCATGGTGTATAACTTGCAGTAGAATGTTTGCATGACATAGGTCAGGGTCAATAAGGTGCAGAACTTTAATTCTGAAAAATACCATCAGTTCCACAAAATAAAACACGGCTGTTTAAAGCATAACAGGTGGTTGGTATCAGGTTGCACAGACAGTAACTCAACTGAGCAGTTCTGATTGTCAGACAAATTACTTATGCACGTTAGTGGAGATTAAAATGTTTTGTCTGAGATTGGGATACTAACAACTATTTAATAGACTTTGTACATTTGGATAACCCACTTTGGACTTTTTAAAATTGATTATTTATGTAGCAAATAGTTTACATTGCGTAAGCTATCGGTCAAAGGCAATCATTTTTAACAAATAAATGCCAAGCTCAACCTGAGTGTTTGATGAATATAGTTATATCATGAACTCTCTTTCTGGTTGGATATGTTAATTTTAGAACCAATGGCAGGAGAGACCAGGACCCGAAGGTACAGCCTTAGAGTAAAGAGAAGACCTTTCAGAATGGAGACAAGGAGAAACTTCTTCAGCCAGAGAGTGGGGAATCTGTGGAATTCATTGCCTCAGAAGGCTTTGGAGGCCAGGTCATTGACTGTACTTAAAATAGAGATAGATAAGTTCTTCATTACCAAGGGGATCAAGGGTTACGGGGAGAAAGCGGGAGAATGAAGTTGAGAAACCTATCAGCCATGATTGAATGGTGGAGCGGACTCAATGAGTTGAACGGTCCAGTTTCTATTCCCATATCTATTGGTCTAAAAGTGCCTACTGTAGCTCACTTATTAAGAAGTCCTGATGTGGTGTCAGGTCGCACTTTGCAGAGTTGATCAAATAATCCCGACTGAAGCTTTGCTGCAGTATTGCGCATCTTTCAAGTGGGACTTTAAGCTGATTCCTTATCTGCTTGTGGAAGATCCCATGGCAACATTTAGGGAAGAGAAGTAGAAATTAACTTAGTGCCCTGGACAATGTTCATCACTTAAATATTAACGATAAATGCAGGACTGAATCGCAAGTTGTTTTGGCTAAGTATCAGTCTCATGAAATTCCTTGGATCTCTCGCCATATCTTTGGAAACTCATCTCGTTAAGTAACGACCCCAAGGCAGCCCTCTCACCCAACTCTAACCCCATCACACCACTCGCCAATCCCAGAAGAACTCATCACAGGATGTCCACCAAATGACCAGGATCCTGTCGCTTTTAAAAGGCTGCTGTGTGCCCCAAAGATCACAGGTATCCCAAGCTCCCCTGCTCAGAGATAGATGTATATTTGCAAGTTGTTAGATGAAAGGAAAATGTCATTGTGATTCTCTGACATGGTTCTGGAGGGCCTGATGCTTGGGGTGGTCCACAGCAGGACTGGCAGAGGGAGCCATGCCACCAACTCTGGACGGCCTGGTATGAGGTTGCCATCCTGGTCAATATGGTGTCCGTGGGTCCAGAAGAAATATCCAATAAAAGATCAACGATCCACTCTATAAGGTTAAATGCCACAGCTTTCTCTCTGCAACCTCACAATTACTCTCTCTACTAATGTAACCACCATCCATCGAGACTCATGCTTGCCACTCTCACTATTGCCCTCAACATCTCCCCCTCACCCAGATAACCTCATTTCCCCACAACCTCCCATATCCCAAGCCCAGCACGGCCTCTGTGCTTTCCATTCACCTATCTATGCCACCCATCACCTTCCAATTCTCTGCAGGACTGTGAGCAGCTATATTGCCTATTTTCCTCTCACTCAATTCTCCCTTTCCTGCTTTCAAGAAGAGGAAAGCCCACTACAGAGTGGAAAAGGCCTGCATGTGTGGAGGTTTCCTGACATCAAGCTCCTCACCCTCTTTGAGAGAAGATCCTATCTCCCTCTACCTCAGAGGTGACGATACTGACCCTCCAGCATCTGCAGTCCTCACTTTTGCCTACATTAAGAGAATGGGACAATGGTGTACAGGACATTGGTGACTTTTAGAATTCTGCATACAATTCTGGTCATCCTGCTATTGGAAGGATGCTGTTAAACTTGAGAGGGTGCAGAAAAGATTTACAAGGATGTTGCCAGGACTGGAGGGCTTGAATTATAGGGAGAGGCTGAATAGTGTGGGGCTATTTGCCCTAGAACGTTGGAAGCCGAGAGGGTAACCTTATACAAGTTTACAAAATCATGAGGGGCATGGATAGGGTGAATAGCTAAAACTCCTTTCCCAGGGTAGGGGAGTCCAAAACAAGAGGGCATAGACTTAAGGCAAGAAGGGAAAGATTTTAAAAAGGACCTGAGGGGTAACTTTCTCATACGTGTATGAACGAGCTGCCAGAGGAAGTGGAGGAGGTGAGTACAATTACAACATTTAAAAGGCATCTGGGTGGATATATAAATAGGAAAGGTTTAAGAGGGATGTGGGCCAAATGCTGGCAAATGGATGAGAGGTTGGATTGGGATGTCTGGTTGATGTGGACGAATTGGACCGAAGGGTCTGGCTCTGTGCTGTATAATTCTATGACTCTATAACTACAGGTTTCAAACAATTTAGACGGACAGGAGTGTAAGTACCATCTATACAATGCCTTCCTTTCAGACCATGGAGATACATTTTCATGCTTGATAACATTTGTGATTTTTCTCCATTCAGTTCTCTCTTGCATCTGTCCATATTCGGCCTGCCATTCACTGCGCTACTAATTATCCTGGAAGCTAGGGCATGAACTAAGACTGCACATCAAGGCAAACAATCAATGATACATAAATCTCAAACCTTCATCCCAAACATGGAAGATATTTTGCTTCAATTTTTCAACTCAGAAGGTCCTTACCATCCTAGAGGTGAATGATGAATACAGGCAAGAAGCAATTTTCTGATGACATTCTGAATGCCAGTCGGGAGGTACAATGGGTGGAAATGCCCTTTGATATAAACACTGCTCTGGGACAGTGTCAATGAAGAGAGCACAAGATAGTCAGTGATCTTCCCACAGTGGACACTACTGTGGATTACCTATGGAGATTCAAAGGAAGCAGCCATCAGAAGCCACAATCGGAATCCAATGCAGTGAGACTGAGAGCGTGCCAGATGAACCTGAAGCTGAAGAGGAAGAAATGCAATTGAAGATGACTGAAGTCAAGCATATGGGTCATTGTCCATGTAGCACCTTGGTCCTAGAGGAACGCTGTCTCCTTTTTACTGTATCAGTTGTATATGGTAGAAATGACAAATTAGATTAGATTAGATTAGATTCCCTACAGTGTGGAA
Source organism: Chiloscyllium punctatum (assembly GCF_047496795.1). Lineage (NCBI taxonomy): Eukaryota > Metazoa > Chordata > Chondrichthyes > Orectolobiformes > Hemiscylliidae > Chiloscyllium > Chiloscyllium punctatum. The sequence continues at coordinate 7,526,550 of NC_092776.1, read as the reverse complement.
ACAAGCCCTTCGGCCCAACCAGTCCACACCGACCCTCTGAATAGCGACCCATCCAGACCCACTTAGCTACTCTTGACTCTCTATTATGCAGAAATTAAGAGAGGTGAAAACAGTGCAACGATTTGTTGGATTTTTGCTTTGCTCCCTCAGCAAGGTTAGCAAACCTCTCCACAAGCTCACTGCAAAGGATACGTAGTGACATTGGAGCAAAGGGCAAGAAGCCACTTTGATTTGCATCAAACAACTAGTGACATGGCAAGTGCTGAGTTACTACGATGGCAGTGATGAAGTCACCCTGCAGTGTGATGCCAGTGAGACAGGGCTTGGAGAAATCCTCATGTAGCGAGGACAACTTGTTTCATTTGCCTTCAGGGCATTCCTGCAAACTGAATTACATTCTCTCAAGCCACTGAATCTAAGAAAGAGCAAGTGCCAGAAGCACAGGCAATACAACTTCCATATACACCAATAAAAGATCCAAAAATTTTAAAGACTATGAATTATATTCCTGTGTTGAGGCACATAAAATGGGACAGATTAAAACAAATGAACAGTTTTTGTTCATAAGGGAGGATTTCTTTATATATCATGTATATTGGGTACTCTGCAGTTGCAAATTATAGTTCATGTCTTTTAAGAAGGTCATTTGGAGAAAAGTATTTACACACTGTACACTGGCGAGCAGTGGCCATGTAACCTGAGTTTAGAGAAAGATGTATTGCATGTGGAACATGAAGTTTCTTGACACTTCACAGCAGAGTCCAGATGTCACTGCGAACAATTAGCACTTGTTCAAAAGCAGGAATTGCATTGGTTTCATTACAACAAAACAAAACCTATTGTAACCAGTGCAATATGATGCAATATCTCACCAGGCTACCCTAGTTAAACATGTCCCCATAAAGTTGAAGAAATGTGACTTTTCCCATCAAACTCTTGAGAGTGCTAATGGCCATAAATATGTAAACAAAAACTGAACATAAAAATACTACTACCTATTTAGTGATCATTGATAAACTACTAATTAGTTTGGAAAATGAAACGCTGACCATTCATATATTAATAAAGGACAGAGATTGCATACCAAGCAATTATCAGAAAGAAATTGAATCATTGAGTTCAAAATTATTTCCCATGAATATTCAAATAAAAATAATATACACTTCAAATTATATAAACTCTCACCTATGTTTCGGATGATTTTGGCTTTAAGTCCTATATTTCAAAGCTTTGACAGAAAGTCACATATTAATGAACCGAGACCTGCAACCCATTTTAAAAAGTGAAAGACTCAATAGCAATCTTGGTTTGTTCAATATATTATATTCCTGTGAAGCTTATGCTCGAAATGTTGATTCTCCTGCTCCTGGGATGCTGCCTGACAGGCTGTGCTTTTCCAGCATCATACTCTTTTACACTGACATCATGTCAGTTGCATGACACTGTAATCTTTTGCTATAAATTCTGTCTTATGGTCCTGCTCTACAGCTAGGTAAAAACAATGACTGCAGATGCTGGAAACCAGATTCTGGATTAGTGGTGCTGGAAGAGCGCAGCGGTTCATGAAGGAGCAGTGCTCCAATAACTTGTGCTTCTGAAAAACCTGTTGGACTATAACCTGGTGTTATGTGATTTTTAACTCGCTTTGAATCACTTTGGCACATCGGAGGTCGTGGAAGGCACCATAGCAATGCAAGTCTTCAATGTGACAAGTGGCAAGTAATTGTTGCACGAATCGAAAGTAGCTTGCACGGGCCTCTGAATGCATCGGTATAGGAACCTGCAATCATTAATTTGCCGTCTGTCGGTCAAGCGATCGTGACAGAAAGTTGCAATCACTCAGTGACAGAAAGTTGCAATGAGGAGGGGAATTGAGGAGCAGCGAGTGAGTGTTAGCGGTGGGTGACACGAGTACAAGGCAGGGCAGCTGGGAGTGACAGCTCCAAGTATTACGAGCGGGGGAAATAAAGCAGCGAACAAAGAAAGGGAAAGACTGCAACAAAGTTATAAACGTACCTGGAGAGTTACTGTATCTTTTATTTGTTACTTCGAAGCCCATCGGGCGCTGGAAAACAAAGTATCAATTTGACTGCTTCCCTCCTCCGGCGGTCGCTTCCTGACCAATCAGCGCACGGCCTGTACGTCACCACCCCCTTCCTTTTCTGAATCCGCCCACCCACCCATCGACTGGTGACGTCACACACCCGCGCAACATTCCGTGACGTAATTCGCAGGATCTCTGTGAGGTCGGAAGATGAGCGGGCGGGGACGTGGACGAGGACGAGGAGGCGGGGCTGGTGATGGTCACATGGCCTGTGCCCCGGCGTGGGGACAGCGTGATGACATTTGCCTGTGCGTCATTGCGTACGGAGGTCGCCGCCCCTAGTTACCCCCGTCGCTCTGAGGAGGACAAGATGGTGAGTGAGGGGACGGAGAGAGTGAGGGGCTAACCGGGCGGGGAGGGGGATGAAACGCCGGCCGAGTTTCCTCTCCGGGGTTGGAGGGGAGGGGGGTGTTTGTTTATTTGCCCCCGAGGCCTGGGGCCCTGAAGTGAGCGGTTGCTGTGACGCCATGGCCGGCCGAGCTCAGGCTGCGGGGAGAGAGAGAGTGTGTGTGTGGAGCCAGGCCCAGGGATTAGCTGTGCCCTCACCGCCGAGAGGGAGGGGGGCTTCGTAATCCCACACCGCCCGCTCCACAGGCCCCGCTCCCTCTGCTCCTTCCATCGCCTCCTGCACCCCTCTCGTTTTTTGCAGGAGCGGTGTTGGCTTTTGTTGTTGGTGGCGGGAGCCCAGAGCCTCCAATGGGGTGGGGGTGGGGGGGGAGTTTTTAAAGTCTGGGAATAATCGCTCACTCACACCCCCCCCTCCAGCAGCACTCAGTGTTCCCTTCTGAACACTCCCCACCCTGCAGACCCCGCTGTGTGTGCTCCATCTGTGTTCCCAAACCGTGCAACGCCTTCTTGTTTTCTTCCCGTTTGTCTCCACACGCCAGTTAGAATAGTGAATTACAACTAAATTCCCCCAGTTAGGTTTATCAACCGCTTCAAAAAGTGTGGTGCTGGTAAAGCACAGACGGTCTGGCAGCATCCGAGGAGCAGGAGAGTCGACGCTTCGAGCATAAGCGCTTCAGCAGCACCACACTTTTTGACTCTGATCTCCAGTATCTGCAGTCCTCACTCTCTCCATATCAGCTCATTCAGAGCTATGATCTTTTATTTTCTTCAAGATATGGGAACCTAATGTGATCCTCATTGCTCTTCCTGGTTTGAATAAATGGGTAGAGTCATGATTCAATGAGTTTGTTGTTTTTATGTGATTAATCTTCTGGTCATGTTCTCCTTTTAAGTATTAAAGGTTTGTAGTTATATTTTAGGTTATTACATTTTAACATGCTATACCATTACTTATTTTTGAGTTTGACTTGATCTGTAGTCATATACAACATCCAGTTTGTTCATAGAATGTGCCCACAAATATCAACATGGTGATTTTGTTTAATTCTAGGTGGTTTTGATTTGAGGGGGAATATTTGGTCATAATACTAGAATAACTTATTTGCAACTCTTGGAGCTGAAACACTGTCTGAGGTTTAATGACTCATCTAAAGGACTGTAATTGCTTTGTATCCTAGATTATTCTAAAGCAAACTTTAGAGTCAAGATGCGATTTTAAAGTGAGATCTTAATGATTGTTAGTTGTTTTTTTGAAATATTATAAAGTTGTCAATATGACACAACCAAATAGGGCACCTCAGAATTAACAGGATGGTAGTTTAAAACAAACTGAGTAAGACAGCTGTTAAATCAGTGGTATCATATTGACACAAAGAAATAGGGCACCTCAGAATCTGTAGGATGGTGATTTTAAAAAAACGTGAGTAAGACAGCTGTTAAATCAATGGTATCATTCAGAAGTAAACTGAGCTTATGCATGAAACATCAATTCTCCTGCTCCTTGAATGCTGTCTGACCAGCTGTGCTTTTCCAGCACCGCACTCTTTGACTCTTATTTTCTGTACTCTTTGTTGAATCATTGCTGGGCTACAAGGAGAGGGCACTGGAGTGGGACCAGCTGAGTTGCACTTCCAGAGATCTATGTGGTGAACCACCTGACCGTTTCTATGTTGTAACTATTCCAAAAGTGTGTATGGTCTGAAATCTTTTCCGGTAACTATTACCTGAAAATTAGCCTTTATATCTTTTCTCCTTGAATCCCCAAAATTGAATTTAGTGTTGTTGCTGAACTGTGGTAGCTAATTAAATCTGTTCCTATGTTATCTTTATTTCCAGTTTATAATTATCAAGCTTGCATTTAGAATTATCAAATTCTTTGCCTGTTGGCGGTGAATTGATTAAGATAATAAGTTGTTCCCTCTAAAATAGTGTATAATTAGTTGTAGAGGTCTACAGTATGGGAAAAAAGGCATTTTGGCCCCTTAAATCTGCATTGGTCAAAAACAAACACCTAATTATTCTAATCTTATTTTCCGGCACTTGACCAATAATCTTGAAAGTCATAGCATCACAAGCGCATATCCAAATGCTTAAATGTTTTGATGGTTTCTGACTCTATCTCCCCTAAGGACAGAGTTCCAGATTCCTTTTGAGTGGCAAGGAAGGTTTCCTCGCATCCCCTGTAAATATCCTGTTCCTTACTTTTAATTTCTGCCCCCTGTCATTAATCTCTCCACCAAAGGAAAAAGTTCCGTCCTGTCAAAAATATTTATGCCCCTCAATTTTTATACATCTCAATCATGGACACCTCTCCTCATCTCTATTCCAAGGAAAACAACCCGTCTTTATTCAATCCCTTTTCACAGCTAAAACTCTCCAACCCAGGTATCATCCTGGTAAATCTCTTCTGCCCCGCCCCAAACCCTCCCCGCCCCGCCCCAAACCCTCCCCGCCCCACCCCGCCCCAAACCCTCCCAACACTGTCACAACCCTCTTAGTGTGAATTCCAGAACTGCGTAAAATATGCTCAATCTGGTCTAACCAACCTTTTATACATTTCCAGTATAATCTCACTGCTTTTACAATCCATGATTCAGCTAATAAAGGCAAGCATCCCACATACCTTCTCAACTATTGTGCACCTGTTCTGATACCTTAAGGGACCCATGGGTATGTATGCAAAGGTCCCTCTGATACTGTGCTTTCTTTGTGGACTCCCACATCTTGTTAGTCCTGCCCAACTACATCACCTCACATTTATCTAGATTAAATTCCATTTGCCATTGATCTGACCAGCCTCTCTATGTCCTTCTGTGATCTCCGGCTGTCTCAACTTTTATCACCTCACCAATTTTCATATAATCTTCAAGCTTACTAATTAGTCCTCTTGCATTCAAGCCTAGATCATTTATATGTATGACAAACAGCAAGTGGCCAAGCACTGATCACTGCAGAGCTCCACCGGACATCTGCTTCCAGTCACATAAATACCCCTTTACCTGCCACTCAACTAATTCTGGATCCAACTAGCCAAATTTCTTTGGATCCCTTGGCCTCATACTTTTTGCTATCTGTATCCCATTCAAGACCTTATCAAAAGCCTTGCTAGAGTCCAGGTAAACAAAAGCAAATACATTGCCCTCAAGTACACAACTAGTCACCAAGTCAAAACTTCTTCAAGTTGGTCATACAAGACCTCCCTTTAACAAAACCATGCTGACTGCTCCTGATTAAACCTCGCCTCTCCAAACGTAGGTTAATTCTGTCCTTCAGAATAGCTTCCAGCAGCTTCCCGCCACTAAGGGTAGACTGGTTTATTTAAGCAGGATTAGTCAGGGTAAGCATAGGAAGGATGCTAATGACTGGAACCAGCGATTTAAAGTTTAAGGATACAAGTGTAAACTATTTTGGACTGAGATTAAAAACTTTTTCACCCAGAGAGTGGTGAGCTGTGGAATTCTATGTTACAGAAACGTTTGAGGCAAAAACATTAAATGGTTTCAAGAAGCATTGTGATGTCATTTCTAGGGCTAAATGGACAAACTGGTATGGGAAAAGATAGGGAGCAGATACTGATTGGATGATCAGCTATGATTACATTGAATCAGAGAGCAGACTCAAAAGGCTGAATGGCCTAATCCCCACTTTCTGTTTCTCTGCTGGTTGTAGTAGCGGCTGTATTTGAATTTCATACTAATTAGTTTTCACTGGGAGAGAAATTGGACTGTATGGTAGCAAGAATCCTGCTGTAGAGAAGTATTTTTAACAATGATCATCCTTAAAACGTTGAAGGGATATGGAACTGCAGCAAGTATCTTTTATAGGATAGGAATTTGAAAGATTAGCTGTTATGAAACAATTAGGGTATCACAGTATTCTGCACAATATATTGTCCTGTAGCCAGTGTGGAATGATGGTGGGGGTGCTTCACATTGCAATTATTCAGTGTCATGGTGCTTTCTCAGTGGGGTTAATTTGGAATTCCAGGATTATGTCCCAGCACTGGTAAAAGGTTGGCAATGTAAATCCTGTAAGGTGATTTGTGATTCAGATATGATGGTGTTCCTATGGCATGATTGCATTTATTGACACACGTCAATTTCTCAGTTTCAAACATCTAGCAATAATCGGAGGCTCATTTGAAATGGGTTATTTTCCCACTCCTGTACAACTGTCTCCAGAATCTCCTGAGAGACTATCTTTGGTTCCTCCTATTTTATCTGCATGCTGCTGTTCAGTGACATCATCTAAAACACTCTGCCAAGTTCCATGTGTTTGCTGACAGCACACAAATTACCTCGCTGTCACCTCTCCCAATTCTGCTACAGCCTCTAAGCTTTTCATCTTGCACTCAGGTTGATTGAGGGCATTGCCCTGAGAAATAAGCCAGAGAATGGCTTTAACCTATTTTATTGAGTTGAAACAGATAGTGTGTGCACATGTTTGTTTGCAAAGAGCAGAGCATTGTGCATTAATATATATTTAATATATACAGTTTTAGGTACATATAAGTGCACCACATTAGAAGCTCAAACTAAAATTATAAATTGGTTGTTAGTGTAATTCCTTGTATTATCCATTAGCCTTATCCAACTAATGTTGCCCAATTACAAAATTACATCTAGAGTTGCAAGATTTGTGAGTGCAGGCTGGTTGCAAATGTTCAGTACTTTGCTTGTTGTGAATAACCAAAGCGATTTGTTGTTTGAGAGGTTTAGGGACATATGGCCTAATATCTGATGTCACTCTGACACAGAAATTCATATACCATATGACTCACTTCAATGAAAAATAAAATGTCTTTCAAAGCAACCTGTTAGTGATGAACACCACAACAATCCAAGATAGTCTAAACTAGACTAGGTACTTCTCAAGACCAAGAGTAGCCACCAAAACTAACATCAATTTCCAAGTTCTGTACCACCTGATGACTAATCTTTTGTTAGGTGATGAGATAATCAAAGTGACCTTGTTCTCGCCAATCGACATGTCACAGACATTCTTCTGTGAAGCAGTATTGCTATACTATTGATTTAGATTTAACTGGTGATAGATCTGGTAGTGTCCTGGACTGGTATTCTTCTTTTACAATTTCCATTATAATAACCACTTGGTTCCAGATTTCAGCACAATCTTAATTCAGATTGAGCCCTGGGGCTGAATGCCAGAGGGTTGCATAGAAAGGTGCCTTTAATAAGGCAGAACATCACTAGGAATGTTACTAATAGTACAATTTGAATTTCATATTTATATTTAAGTGAGCATGTTATTTAAAATAATTGGCTCCAATAAAACATTTTAATGTTTGACCAATGGAGCCAAAGGTACAGTGATTGAAACTAGATTCCCTGTTGCAAGAACATGTCGCTGTCTTTAGCTGAACAGTTCATGTTGGTGATGCTGGTAAGATTTGAGCACACATGAGTGAAATGTAGAGCGATGGATGAACACTAATGTTGAAACTACTGTTTACCTATTTTCTATAGGGTCAATTGTTTGCAGAGAATTGCAGGAAATATTGCTTCTTTATATAAATTTAAAGAAAGCAATTCATTTTAGATGTCTAAACTTGAAGATTGTTTATAGCTTGCTGTAATGTTGAAGGATTCGAAGACACTGGAATGATGACAGGCACAGTTTAGTTCAGATAGATATAGCGTGATGCAGTTTGACAAAAGGAAAGATGTGGAAGATGTTCTTACCAGGGATGTACTGAAGCTATTGGAACTGGCAAGCGCTTTCAGGTTTAGTGTTCAGGTCACTGATTCCAACAGTCTACTGTCCTTATGGTACTGACAGCATCTGGCACATGCTTGGTTGTGGTCTGTTCTCTATTTCAAAAGTGATGTATTTGGATAACATTCTTGATAGACTCATTTTTAATATTAGAAGTTACAAGCCTTTAGTGGCCTTTGAGTTGTCTTTTATGAGAAAACAAAGGAAAAAGTTGACAGATTAAGATTTGGAAAGAATTTGATAAGTTTAAAGCAAATTATTCTCCTGGGTGGTATTCCATAAAATAATAAAATCTGAATTGGCTGAAATTCCTTCAGCAAAATGATGCTAAGTATAGGAACAAACTGACAGTTGAACAAGAAACTTCTGGATGTTTATAAGAACAAGCTCCTGGCAAATAAAAAAGATCTATTTTATAAATGGCATCTCAAAGAAAAGAATTGGGATAGTAATTTGGCCATTATGCCAGTCTGCCCAATACTGTACCTGAGATACATAACACAGAGTGATAGGTTTGTTAATCTGACTGAGTTGCAGAGTTTTACTCTGGATCCTGGTATCAATTCTGTTGTTCTGGGTAGTGAAGGAGGGACACTTTTACAAATGAAATTAGTTGAGACAGCAGATCTTGAAACCAAACCTTTGCAATGATTACCAGTACCTTTGGTTGTTAAGTAGTTACCATGAGACCAAGTGTTTTGAAGAAGTGTGTCTTGAATGATGTATGGCACACTTAGTGTTTTGTGTAATACACTGTAGATGCAAGAAAGTGAATAATGGGAATTGGGGAGTGGTGCTGCACAGGAATATTTTGAATTTTTCCAATTGCTGCTTCCCTGTGAAAATTTGAAGGGCAAATCATAACTGCTACTCCTGTGACATGGACAGATTGAAAAAACAAGAATGGGAAAATGTAGGATCCTTCCCAAACAGATGTGAATGCACCAAAATTGAATTTAATGCTTACAATTGGTTGTGCCAACTATATTTGTTTAAACTAAGAAAGCCACGAAATGTCAGCTGACCTGGTAATGGTGTGTTGGAAGATTGCGTTAAATATACCACACACGCCATTCATAGAGTCATAGAGATGTACAGCATGGAAACAGACCCTTCGGTCCAACCTGTCCATGCCGACCAGATATCCCAATCCAATCTAGTCCCACCAGCCAGCACCGGCCCATACTCCTCCAAACCCTTCCTATTTATATATCCATCCAAATGCCTCTTAAATGTTGCAATTCTACCAGCCTCCACCACATTCTCTGGCAGTCATTCCATACAGGTACCACCCTCAGCCTGAAAAATTTGGCCCTTCGGTGTCTTTTATATCTTTCCCCTCTCAACCTAAACCTATGCCCTCTTGTTCTGGACTCCCCGACTCCAGGGAAAAGACTTTGTCTACTTATCCTATCCATGCCCCTCATAATTTTGTAAACCTCTATAAGGTCACCCCTCAGCCTCCGACGCTCCAGGGAAAACAGCCCCAGCCTGTTCAGCTTCTCCCTGTATCTCAAATCCTCCAACCCTGACAACATCCTTGTAAATCTTTTCTGAACCCTTTCAAGTTTCACAACATCTTTTCGATAGGAAGGAGACTAGAATTGCATGCAATATTCCAACAGCGGCCTAACCAATGTCCTGTACAGCCGCAACATAACCTCCCAACTCCTGTATTCAATGCTCTGACCAATAAAGGAAAGCATACTAAACGCCGCCTTCACTATCCTATCCACTTTCAAGGAGATATGAACCTGCACTCCAAGGTCTCTTTGTTCAGCAACACTCCCTAAGACGTTACTATTAAGTGTATAAGTCCTGCTAAGATTTGCTTTCTCGAAATGCAGCACCTCGCATTTATCTGAATTAAACTCTATCTGCCACTTCTTAGCCCATTGACCCATCTGGTTCAGATCCTGTTGTAATCTGAGTTAACCCTCTTCACTGTCCACTACACTCCAATTTTGGTGTCATCTGCAAACTTACGAACTGTACCTCTTATGCTCGCATCCAAATCATTTATGTAAATGACAAAAAGCAGAGGACCCAGCACCGATCCTTGTGGCACTCCACTGGTCACAGGCCTCCAGTCTGAAAAACAACCCTCCTCCACCACCACCCTCTATCTTCTACCTTTGAGCCAGTTCTGTATCCGTATGGCTTGTTCTCCCTGTATTCCATGAGACCTAACCTTGCTAATCAGTCTCCCGTGGGGAACCTTGTCGAATGCCTTACTGGAGTCCATATAGATCTCATCTACTGCTCTGCCCTCATCAATCTTCTTTTGTTACTTCTTCAAAAAACTCAATCAAGTTTGTGAGACATGATTTCACACGCACAAAGCCATCTTGACTGTCCCTAATCAGTCCTTGCCTTTCCAAATACATGTACATCCTGTCCCTCAGGATTCCCTCCAACAACTTGCCCACCACTGAGGTCAGGCTCACTATAGTTCCCTGGCTTGTATTTACCGCCCTTCTTAAACAGTGGCACCATGTTTGCCAACCTCCAGTCTTCCGGCACCTCACCTGTGACTATCGATGATACAATTATCTCAGCAAGAGGCACAGCAATCACTTCTCTAGCTTCCCACAGAGTTCTCGGTACACTTGATCAGGTCCTGGGGATTTATCCACCTTTAACCGTTTCAAGACACTTCCTGCTCTGGTGATCTGGACATTTTGCAAGATGTCACCACCTATTTCCCTACAGTCTATATCTTCCATATCCTTTTCCACAGTAAATACTGAATGCAAAATATTCATTTCGTATCTCCCCCGTTTTGTTTGGCTTCACACAAAGGTCGTCTTGCTGATCTTTGAGTGGCCCTATTCTCTCTCTAGTTACCCTTTTGTCCTTAATATATTTGTAAAAACCCTTTGGATTCTCCTTAATTCTATTTGCCAAAGCTATCTCATGTCCCCTTTTTGCCCTCCTGATTTCCCTCTTAAGTATACTCCTACTTCTGAGGATTCTTCGATTTATCCTGTCTATACCTGACATATGCTTCCATCTTTTTCTTAACCAAACCCTCAATTTCTTTAGTCATCCAGCATTCGGGGCGGCACGGTGGCACAGTGGTTAGCACTGCTGCCTCACAGCGCCAGATGCCTGAGTTCAATTCCCGCCTCAGGCGACTGACTGTGTGGAGTTTGCACGTTCTCCCCGTGTCTGCGTGGGTTTCCTCCGGGTGCTCCGGTTTCCTCCCACAGTCCAAAGATGTGCAGGTCAGGTGAATTGGCCATGCTAAATTGCCCATAGTGTTAGGTAAGGGGTAGATGTAGATGTAGGGGTATGGGTGGGTTACACTTCGGCGGGGCGGTGTGGACTTGTTGGGCCGAAGGGCCTGTTTCCACACTGTAAGTAATCTAATCTAATCTAATCTAATCATTCCCTGTACCTAGCAGCCTTCCCTTTCACCATGACAGGAATATACTTCAGCCTAATCAGTTAAAAAGCTATTACTTCCAGGTAAACCTGTTGGACTATAACCTAGTGTTGTGTGATATATAACTTTGTCCACCCCAGTTCAATACCAACACCTCCATATCAATCCTAATCCGTGTCAGTTTATGCTCCACTCAAACAGCCTTCCAGATTCCCTCTTCAAACTTTATCATTCATAATTCTCTATTCTCCCTTGTGATTGACTAGCTTTCACTGACCATTTTTATACTATTCATCTCAACTGCTCCCTGTAATTGTTCCACATTCTCACGACCCTTTATGTAATTAAGTTTAAAATTGTTGATAATGTAAATCAGAAAATAGCAATGCTGAACTTTAGCTGTAAAAACTTGACAATTTGAGTGGCAGGAAAGAGTGGGGAGATCTTTGGAAAAATGAGTTAGAGTAGGAGACTCTGGAATTAGACTTAATTTTTAAGGGAAAGTGCAGCGACATTTGGCAGCTTAGTAATTAGCATAATTCCATCTCATGTTGGAGCATGCATGCATACATAGACACACTGTTATTTGGATAATTCTCCTACTAGCATTTGATAAATTTCACACTGTATACTAAGTTTTAAAATCAAGAATCTTGTTTATATTCTTCTCAACACCTAGATTTGTAAGTCACTAGTGTAAAACCCAGAAAGCTGTTTTTTCTTTTATGTGTGGTTAAAGATGACTTCTTCTTCTTAGGGTCTCCTCTCAATCTTGCGTAAGTTGAAGAGCGCTCCTGATCAGGAGGTTAGAATTCTCCTTTTGGGTTTGGACAATGCAGGGAAAACAACATTACTTAAACAGCTAGCTTCGGAAGACATCAGTCACATCACACCCACGCAGGTAATGTTTGTCATAAGTGGTAATTTCAAGGCTTTTTAAAAATTGTAAATAGTTCTGTGTATTTGCATGTTGCGATGGGTTAGACTCTGATTTTCATCTGAGACTTGGAATTAAATATCAGCCCAAACCGATGAGAAGAAAATCCCATCTGTCTGCTAGGTGGAAGGGTCATATGTATAATCAGTTTTGGTTACCTCGATTAATTTCTACAGGAATAGGTTTAAAGCAGGAAATTGCCATTCTACCACTGAATTAGGGGCAATCTCACTAGGGAGGCCATGGATGGCAGGTGTTGAAATTTAATAATTGAATCTGAGAAAATGCCTAAATGGTCTAGGCGTTTACAGAATATAGAGAGTTTTAGTTGAGATCTAACCATGTTTACTCATCCTTAGGATGGAAAACATTGACAAATGTTTCCAAAAAAGAAAATATTGTTTTCCTTAGCCTTAATGTGTGCAATATCTTTTAGAAAGATATCAAGATATGTAATTTGAAGGTAATGTATCTGTCGTGTAAATGCAGCTTTAAGTGCTACTGACCTCTATACAGTACTTAAATATTCAAAAGTATGTGACACCTTTGTGGTCAAGAAAAAGACACCTGAGGCTGCAGAAATTTGTGGATTCGGTTTGCTTCTGCAGTTTTCCCATATGACGTGTTTATGATGTTGGCTGTGCCTGGAAGCACCAGAACAATTGTCCTCTGAGCATCATTAGATAATGGTTAATGTTTCCTCTAGGCTGCACATACATATCAGTGTTACTGGAAGCCATTCTGCATATGGACCTCGGAGGTCTGAGCAGTGGGGGAAAAAATATCGCAAGGAATGTTGACAAAGGTGTCTGCATGGTTGATTAATTTGTCCTGGATTGACTGCCATTTATCTTGACTTTCTGCTTGTCAATTCTGAGATGAAATTTTAATATTAAAGTTGGTGTTGCACAGTATTTCAGTTAAGGTGCTGTTTCATTTGAATAAAGAGAAATGCATATTCCCTTGCTCACTCCTTTGCCTTGTACCCTGTCCAAACTGCTTCTGCTAAGCAATATTGCTGTTTCATATTAGATACCATTTAAGAAGCTGAAAATAATTGGTCCTCCCACCAACAGATGACTGACACTGTTGAGTTGTGATTTACTCCATGGATCCCATTGATATTTGTAGGTGTACTCAAAAGACTTTTTTTTTTCATCTGTAGTTGAAGCAGCAAGCCTGGCTGACTATTGTGTTTTTGTTTTGAAAGCGGTTAGTAACCACTCAGATTATTTAAAGGATATGACAAGCAATTAAAACCAGTGTTTTACACTCAATGACTTAGTTAGATTTGGAGATCTGATTATTTTAGAAGCTTACAGTTTAAATTTTTTTTTAAAAACCAAACCTCCATTTTATTTTAATTCAGTTGCACATAAAGCCACAAGTTGTCTTTAAGCGAAATACTACATCATGTCAACTGCATGTGATAAACATTTCTTTTGCAAATCCTATCGTAATTCTAAGATATGCATCCATACTGTGGTGGTTTTTGTAAAATGAGGTGGATCCTATATAGTCCTCAGAAATGAAGGATGCTTTCACAGACCCTGCAGTGCTATTCCTTAAATGTGTTTGCTGTGGTGCACTCTAGAAGTGTATCATGGGAGAAAAGAAATGAATAGGTCTTCCTTTAAGTGATGGATTGCTCAATTTATTTTTCTCATCGTGATCATTTAAATGCTTACCTTTAAGTCTTTGGGTTTTGTTTACAGTTGTGTGAAACCAAACCTGTTTGGGTTTTACTCACTTTTATTTTACTTTGGCGCCATTTGACCTTTTGCTGTATTCCTTCTTTGTACCCACAAGTTCACCAGGACACACTTTCCTTTCCCCATCTTCAGTTCAAATTGGTCATCCTCTCCCCTTCCATTCTTGTTCAAGCCCTTTGTTACAGCTGTTCCCCAGTTCTGTTGGCAAATTCTTATCTTGGTCGAGCTGGCCCTCCTAAGCACTGCCACCACATGCTATCACATGCTGCTGCTGCTGCTTCAAGTGAATCAATGCACATTGCACAAATAGAAATGCCTGATGTAGGAAGTCCTGCAAAAGTGTGCAGCAGTGGAAGAGCAGGAACAACATGTACTGGAATTAACAGCAGTGATAAGAAGAGTGTGGATGCATGTTGAGGGTAGGACCACGTAGCCTCTTCACAGGCTGAATCTAGAACATGGGTTGTTATTTTGAAAGCCCTTTTTAGTAGGTTCCCAATAGTGGCTGAATTTGTACGTTTTCATATTGTTTATTCTTATCAATTAATATGCATTCTGGTAATCAGTTTTGCGATTTTAAAATGCAACATACCTATAATCTGTGTAGCAATTATTCCACTATTGAAGACGGTGGAAAGATTGGTATGTTTTAAACACGAACATTGTACTGAGATTCTGTGGTGTAATGAAAATTGTTTGCAAGCCAATCGGGGCAATATCCTTTAGTCATTGTATTAGGTGGATAATTACCTAGTCCTTCACTACAACAATGATTAACCCCCAACCTCAGATGAATTATGCATTGTATTCAACTCCCTTAATCCTACAGAAGCCATACAAAATGACCTAATTTAAGGTGGACAGCATGTTTACGCCCTAAATTTCTGAGTAAGTAATGCCCCTCATAATTTATATTACTCCCAACTATTTACTGCAGAGATTGGAATAAAGAGAATGTATGTAGAACAATGGAATCAGTTTATGTTGTAATAAGATGTGTTCAACTTTGAGTAGGTTATGATTTATTCTACAAATAGAATGTTGAACCTCTTCGCTCTGTCTATGCTAAATCTTTAGAAAGATATTAAATATTATTTAAATATAAATTTTACATTGGTTGACAATTTTGAGGATTTCCGCTCATGTTACTGAATCCCTGAGTTGACAGTTCTTGATTATGACAGGATTGGCATGGAATGTAAAAATGTTGTCTAAAAGAACATCAGTAAAGTTACTAGTGATTTTTAAGCTCTGATATGATTTTTAAAATAAATAATGAATACTGAATGTTTCTTTCAAAAGCTGATGTTTTAATTGAATGTATTCTTCTATTATTTCCATCCCCCTAACACCATTCCCCTGTATCCATTCTTCTTCCTATTTATGGCTGAAATTCTTATCCAGATCGATGGACATGTCAGTTCGTATTCTCTGCTAACCTCCCATCTTCCACCTCCTTAAACTTTAGATAACCCAAAACTCTCTAGTCGGTATCTTGTTCTACATCATATCCTATTTTTTTTTTACCCCATTTATTGACTCCGGCACACCTAATGCTGTAAATTTTAACTGCTTGTCTGCTATTTAAATTCCTCTGTAATCATGTTCTGTCCTACATCCAATATCTTTCGGTGTTACAATTTCTCTCACTCTGGCCTTTAGAGTACTTTCTCTTTTTTTGAGGTGGTTTGAATTTCAACAAAAATGCTAACTTAGCTTTGTAATGATGACTGCAGTTACTACTCGACTGTTGATTTGTTTGTAATTAATTTAGATTCATTGTAAACTTGCACTGGCGCCAACTTCATAAAATAAACTCCTTTCTTATCTTCCCAGGGATTTAATATTAAAAGTGTGCAATCTCAAGGTTTCAAATTAAACGTGTGGGATATTGGAGGACAGAGAAAGATAAGGCCGTATTGGAGAAACTACTTTGAAAATACTGATGTGCTTGTGAGTATTTGCATGTTTACTCATATTCTCTTCTATATTCTGTTGACTTTTACCAGTATTGGGAAACTGGTTCACTCTGTCATTAAAATTCCTCTTTTAATGTAACCAACAAGATTTGATAGAATTTTAATTTGTTAGTATCAAATATTGTTGGCTTATCATTAATGCAGAGGATAGATTGGTCATGTCATTGCTCCCTAGATTCAAGTACAGCAATTGGTAGCCCACAAACCCCCAACACACTTAAACAGCAGCTAATGAACTTGATGGACCCTATATAGACAATAAGCAAAACTAATGTCATTTACAAAATTCCTGAAGAAAGGCTTATGCCTGAAACGCCGATTCTCCTGCTCTTTGGATGCTGCCTGACTTGCTGCACTTTTCCAGCAACACATTTTTCAGTCATTTACAAAATACCTTGCAAGAACTGTGACAAACAGGTAGAAAACTAGCCACCAGGATACATGAACATCAACCAGCCATAAAACGACATGACCCACTCTCTCTAGTATCCTTACATACAGATAAGGAAGGACACCACTTCAACTGCGACAACACATCCATCCTAGGACAAGCCAAACAGAGACATGCACGAGAATTCCTAGAAGCATGGCATTCCAACCAGAACTCTATCAACAAACACATTGACTTGGATCCCATTTACCGCCCCCCTGAGAAAAATAACAGGAAATGGCATCACCAACCGTAGGAAACTGAAGCATATAAATAGAAAGTGGTCTACATCACCAGTGCTTCATTCGGAGGCTCATTGAAGATATTACCTAGTATGGTGACGAAACGTCTGAAAACTAACCTTCTGGCTTAGCAAACAAGCCTAAATCCACAGCACCTGAGCTTGTAGTTTTTGGAAAAAAAAGAACTGTTTACAGTGCTTCTCTCTGTAACCCTAAGTCTCAGCATGAGCTGTGGAGCCAATAGGCTGGAGTAAGTTTAGGTAAAGAGGGATAAGTTTGATTTGCAAGGTCATAAGTCAGGATGTCTCAATCTCTATTTGTGAAAAATGGTAAAGCCAAGTTCTTGCTTCATAGTAACATACAGGCAGAAGAGATCATTTTGCCAATAAGTCTGCCCTGACCTATGAGAAATATCTGACCATTTAAATGGCATTGTTGGTCAACCCACAGTAGGTGGACTGCAGTGGTTCAAGAAGGCAGCTCACCACCACCTTCTCAAGGGCAACTAGGGATGGGCAATAAATGCTGGCCAGCTAGCAATTCCCACCTCCCACAAAATGACTTTTAAAAGTGTAAATAACCTAACCCCATTTACCAGCACAAACTTAAATGTTTCATCCCTGACAGCATCCTGGTGAACCCCCTCGTGCCATTGCATCTTTCTTATAACGTGGCGACCAGAACTGCACACAGTATGCTAGCTGTGGTCCCACCAAAGTTCTACACACCTCCAGCATGACTTCCCTGCTTTCGTAATCTATGCCTTGATTGATAAAGGCAAGTGTTCCATCGCCACCCTACTAACATGCCCTTCTCTCTTCACAGATCTGTTACAAGGACTTGAAAGGCAATTTTTAAATTTTTTTAAAAATGTTTGCAGATTTGTTTCTTTTGTCTGTTCTAAATATATAACTTGATATTTGTAAGGTAATTGGAAACCATTTTACTGTAACATTGATTCATTGATCCTTAGCTGCATTTTCAGTGTTACTGCTATTAATGCTAACTATGCCAGACCCTAGTTTTTGAGTTAGAATAACCACAACATTAGCTGCCAGATTAAAACAACCTGAATAATTCTTTAAAAACCATGATGCTATCTAATGATTTCTTTTAGAAAAGGGCAAAGTGTGAAAGTTGCCTGTACAGACTTCCTGTGTCCAACTCAATTTTTGAGGTCAGTCTAATTTCCCACCAAGTATATTGACACCCTTCTGCATTTCTAACTGGTTCATCGGCGAAGTATGGATTCAGCCGAAAGATATATAATACTACACATGATCATCTCTAAATTACTTGTATACAACATTTGAGAACTAAATGGGTCATGGCTGGTATGTCATTTTTATCCAAATTAGTCCTGTTGTTTATTGCTCAGATGTCTGATCTATAGCTAGAATGGCATGTCAGGGGATGTGTTAAGGCCAGAATGCAACTTTATTTATAAACTATTGGTTATTATCATGTAAAGCTAGCAGGTTTAGTTTTCTGGTTGGATATGATCAAACTAGTCTTAAGAGCTTTCTTTCATCAAATTCATCTTGCAGCTTAAAACACCTAAGACATTCAAGTTAATGCAGTTAGCATTACTCACCAATGATGTGCATCAACGTATTAGAATAGGAGAGTATCCCAGTTTCAAAGATATATATGTTCTTGTTCTGGAATTAGGAAAGTGTAAAGATCAGTTAGCCTGGAGCAATTTCAATACTTCTGCTGTATTAGGTAGTAGCATTACCTGAGTTAGCACACAATATATTGTTCATTCACCCCAAAACCCGAGGAATCTTTATGCCCCCCTTATATGGTGGGCAGTAAAAGCTAGTGACACCCATATCCAAAGTCATACTGCATTATACAGTATAAAATTGGATTTTTCCACACACATTGATTGCATGTAGAACTGACTAATATAAACTTCATATATGGTTTTCAAAATCTCTAACCTCAAAAATACTGACAATGGAGCAAATAAAATTAGCTCTGTATTGTCAGAAGCATGTGAAACATTAACCTTCCATTCTTACCACGAGTACCTGACTTGCTCGCTGTTTGCAACATTTTCATTTTTGATTCCGATCCGCAGCACCTGCAATGTTTTTTGCAGGATAAAACTATATTGCTTTGTTCAAACAAAAAGCCAAAAAAACTGCGGGTGCTGGAAATTGGAAACAAAAACAGAAGTTGCTGGAAAAGCTTCATTGATCTGGCAGCATCTGTGAAGAGAAACATCTGTGAACGTTCCTGGTCTTGTGACCCTTTTTTTGGGACTGCTTTGTTCCTATTCTTTATGATGTGGAAATATTTACACGGGATTATTATTGTTAGGAAGCTAACAATATGTTGTAAATATCTTGCTCTGTTTTCATTGCTGTTATTGTGATCAAGGCAAGAATTATCCCTGTTCTAAAGTGGGTAATAAAGCATTTAGTTTTTGCCTGTTTGTAAGCCATTTTAAGTAGTTGCATTTTTCTTTAAGTTGTAAAATTCAAGGATTTTTCTTACTGTTTTTGCAATGTATCTTCTCTAACTTTTAAACCAATTGCAATTTTCTTCCAGATCTACGTCATTGACAGTGCAGACCGAAAAAGATTTGAAGAAACGGGGCAGGTGAATAGCATTATTTTTCCTTCTGAAATTTTATATGCACAGCTGTATCAATCCATGATATGGTACAGCATGACTCTACAGTGCTCCTTTCATTTTACTCTATCAGACCAGCACAACAAAGTGCATAGTAAGTAAAAATGAAAGTGGGTACAATAATTAGGGAGTAAGAAATGGTTCTTTTTTTGTTATTGATATGCATTTGTATTTTTTCCAGCTGTGAGTGAGTTCTGACATACATATTGCGAAATGTACTTTTTTTAAACCACCTGCACATTGACTAATCAATTTATCACTTTTCCCAGCATTTCTTCCTTTGGCTTGAAATTGATTTACGCCTGATTCTAAATTAGTGAAGCTCAATGGGTGAAGATTAGTAGAAAAAGTACAGTAAATTCAAGGTTGAGTCTTTAGTTGACTTTTTAGTGATATAATGAGGAGACAGCATATTTAGAGCTCTTTAAAAAAAACTAAAGGAAAATCTTTAGGAGATAAGAGGTCACAATGGATTGATACTGCGTTGGAGGTTAAAATATCAACTGTTCCTTATGTATATTTGAAATATTAAATGACCCAACTAAGAAGATAATTGCTGTTTCAATTTATCATTATTTTCCTTGGATAAGAAAATAAAGATATTTGTAAATTTACCTTGCTTTGTAAATTGAATGGTTTAGGCATTCTTGACTATAATGTGCAGTGAAGTCATCCAGGATAAATATGCAGGATAAATAAAGTAATGAGGTGATGTGTATGAGAGAAAACAAGCATGAAGGCAAACCAAGCAACTCATTTTTATCTCGGAATTCGCTTTTGAAATTGGGTGCTCATTTGCATAGGATTCTTAAACTTTAAAATGATAGTTATGGTCCTGATACTGTAAAGTGTTGTAGGGATAACAAGATTCAATTGGTGCATTTACTAAATAATTGTCAGAAAACCTCTACTGCTTCACTAATGTCCTTTTAGGGAAGGAAATCTGTTATCCTTACCTAGTCTGGCCTACATGTGATTCCAAACCCACAGCAAATGTGGTTGACTTAAACATCTGGGCAATCATGAATGGGTAATAAATGCTAGCCTGGCTAGAGGTGCCTATATCCTGTGAATGAATAAAAAGAATGTTTTTATTTGAATATGTTTTCAGGAACTTGCTGAGCTTCTGGATGAAGAGAAGCTGAGTGGTGTTCCCGTTCTCGTATTTGCCAACAAGCAGGACTTGCTTACAGCTGCCCCAGCGTCCGAGATAGCTGAGGGATTGAATCTGCACACAATTCGTGACCGTGTTTGGCAAATCCAGTCTTGCTCTGCACTGACAGGAGAAGGTGTACAGGTATGCTGATGCAATTCCTTTCTTTTATATCCAGAAAGTATGCAATAATTATGGCGTACATTATGTATTGTCATCCTTCATAGATTACAATAACAGGGGTGTGACAATTTCTTGAAAATACTGAGCATGGCTTGGGAGCAGAATATTGAACTGTGTTGTCACAGAGACTCCCAGATTATTTCTACCTACAGAATATTAATCCCAAAGAATGGCAAAATATTAATCAAATGTTTTAGTTTATTTCCTGGAAATCTCCAGTTAACATAGAAACTAGGAGCAGGAGTAGACAATTCAGTCTTTGAGCCTGCTTCGCTGATCATCGTGAACATAGCTCATCCTCTGTCTCAATATCATATTCCTCCTCTCTCCAAACCCTGTTCATGCCTTTAAAATCTTTTAAAAATATCTTTCTTGAATATATTTAGTAATCACACAACACCAGGTTATGACTTAACAGGTTTACCATATATACTCGAGCAATATTTGATCTCATGTAAATGTTTTCTTCAAAGAAAACTGTTCAAGATTAATGGGTCAGTGTGCCAGTCTGCTGGTTGTCCTACTCCACTCCAGGTCTTCCACTTTACTGGCTGTCGTACTGTGCTCTGGGTTTTCAGAATTACTGTTCTTCTTTCATTTAGAAATCAATTGGGTTTCTAATGATATGGTATGAATTTTGATTGGCATGCATTTTAGCTCCTCAAAAGTGGTATCCATGTAATAGTTGACTCCATAAATTTAACCTTAAACTGTAGTCAAAGATATTAAACTGTAACTCAAGTATATATGGTATTTGAATTAATAAGCTTTCATTGTATAGCTCCTTCATCAGGCAATGTGAAAGGGAGACACACAGAATTTATGGACAGCGAGATTAAAAGATCAAGTGGTGCAAGTACAGTGTCAAATCATAAGTCTCTGCAAGTGACCAAGAGTGTTACATTGTGTAAGTAAAGTGGCAATAGCTGTGTAACAACTGAAAGGATGACCTATAATCCAATTAAATGAGTCAGGGAGAAAAGTACAGAAAATTTAAAAATAAGGTGTTGCTGGAGACAAACCAAATGACTGGAATAACACTGAACAGAAACAAGCTGCTGAAAAAGCTCAGCAGGTCTGGCAGCTTCTGTGAAGAAGAATCAGAGGAAGGGTCACTGGACCCGAAAGACTAACTCTGATTTCTCTTCACAGATGCTGCCAGACCCGCGGAGCTCCCCCACCCCATGATGATGTCAAAACAGGACAGTAAGGAAGATTTTACAAATATAAAAGTGTTTTGGGGTCACATGTAGTGTGACATGAACCCAAGATGACAGTTGAGGGGTACGAAACTTGGCTATCAGTTTCTGTTTGGTGATTCAACGTTGTTACGAGACTTGAAGGCCACTTTGAAGGATGCTTACTGAAGATTGGGAGCTGAATGTCCTTGACTGCTGAGGTGTTCCCTTCTGGGAGGGAATATTTCTGTTTTTCGATTATTTCACTGTGTCCATTCATCCGTTGTCATAGCGTCTACATGGTCTTGCCAATATACAGTGCTTCGGGGTATCCTTGCCTGAAGTGTATGCAATGGACAACATTGGCCGAGTCACATGAAAACCTATTGTGTATGTGGTGGCTAGTGCTTCCAAATACAGCAGGGCAGCATGGTGGCTCAGTGGTTAGCACTGCTGCCTCACAGCACCAGGGTCCCAGGTTCGATGTGTGGAGTTTGCACGTTCTCCCCGTGTCTGTGTGGGTTTCCTCTGGGCGTTCCGATTTCCTCCCACAGCCCAAAGATGTGCAGGTCAGGTGGATTGGCCATGCTAAATTGTCCATAGTGTTAGGTGCATTAGTCAGAGGGAAATAGATCTGGGTGGGTTACTCTTTGGAGGGTGGGTGTGGATTGGTTGGGCCGATCACACAAATCACAGAATACCCAGCCTGTTGATCTGTTTTGTAGCTTCTATGGCTTGTTCATCTAAGCTTCAGATCAGTGGTGACCACAGGATGTTCACGGTAAGGGAGTCAACAGTGTTAATGTCAATGTTGTCAAGTTAGACATTTTCTGCTTTGAGATGGTTATTGTCTACTGCAAATGTTATTTCCCACTTGGCAGCGAAATCTTGCTGCTTGTGGACGAAGTCTGTATCATTATCTGAGAAATTGTAAGTGGGAATGAAAACGCAACTGAACCATCAGGAAACCTCCCCACTTCTGATCATCTTATAAAGGAAATATCATTAATGAAGCTAAAGGTGGTTGGATGTAGGACTCTGAACTCAGTGACAGCTCAGCGTAAACAAAGATTTTTCTCTCTCTAATCATTTCTACTCTTTGCCACAAATCCACCTCTTAATTATTCATGTTGTTATTAGGTTAGAAGAATCCGTTTTTTTTTCACCTTCACAGAATTCCTAGACCATGCAGGTGAATTATTTGGATGTGTCTCACACACCAGAAGCTTAATTTCATAGGCTATTGCTGTCATTAAAGATAGATCAAGTTGCTATTACCCAACTCTCATTCCAGTCCTAATGGATTGTCTGGAATTCCTATGCCATTGCCCAAGTGCTGAGAGAAATCTCCGCCTGGAATAAAGATTTCCTGAATCTTCCATTCAGTACCTTCAAGATCCCCACTTGGGCTGCACAAAGCTGTTGTGGTCCACTGGGGTGATGTGTTTCAAGGTAGGGGAGCTCCAAGACTTCTCATTTGTTCACTCTTTATTCAAAATGCTGAGTGAGTACCCAAGTGGGTTTGTCAGCAACACCTGTTCAGGAAATTGAATTTTGGTTTAGCACTCACCTGCACTTGATAAAAGACACTGAATCCTGCTGTGTAATATTTTTCAGGATGGAATGAACTGGGTCTGCAAAAATGTCCATGCAAAGAAGAAATGAAACTGCTACTAAGCGCAAAGAGGGGAACCAAAAGAGACCATTCCTAGCTTGATGACACTAATCGTCCTGACCAAAACCTTCACTACCATTCACAGTTTTAGCTATGTACCAAGAAGAAATCTGGAAGTCCTATAGCTCCGACACACTACCTGAATTTCCATAGCGCTTTTTATAAATACAGTATCTGTTCTGTGAATGTTGCTACAATACATCAGTCTGTGCATCTTTTGTACAATCCTTCAGATGGTGGTGTGCTAAAAATTTCATGGACTGATGTGCAATAATAACTCTTATGGAACATGCCTTTTTTTTTGCTGCAAGGTTTAAAATAAATTATAATTGTCACAGTCGGGTACATGTTTTGATCATCAAGATATGTTTTATAATAGGAAACACTAATCTCCCATCCCTTCCTTTTGTGGTTTGAAAGAATCTCTTCTATTTAAAATTGTTCTGGTTTGTGTGCTCCTTTGCAGAGAACTGTATCCAGTTTAGTGTGTACCAATAAATATATATTTTCTTAATTGAACTGGAATGAATTGTACAAAGGGAATGATTGATTTTCCTTTCTACTCCTAATGGTTGTGCATTGTCTTGGAGCATCATTTCTACAAACTGTTGAAGCTGTCACTAGCTCAAAACTATGGAGGCACAGGATAACTGGGAGTGGGTAGATGCAATTCAGGCTAATTATGCAGGTGCTTGCAAATAAACTCAACCCAAAAATGTAGCCGTGCAATTTCTCAAAAGGTGTATTACGAAACAAGCCAGCCCAAGGTCGTAGGAAAGTGTTTGGATCAGATGAGATGCCTCAGTTATCACTTTCTTGATCTACAGATTTCACTTGTAGAATTCATCTAACGTGGACTCAAAACTTCTGGGTTGAAATGCAGCAGAATATCAGCTGGCCTGACTTGGATTGTTAGCAGGGAGGCTTAACAGAATTGAATTTCTGGGCCTCATTAATTGCCAACTTTGCAAAACAAGATTGGGCAGTTGCAAGAAACAATTGCGAAGCGGTTAAATTCAGGTAGTGGGTCCACAATTACAATTGGTATTTCAGGAGGGCAAATCCTGATCTTGAGGGTTTCTCAAGGTTTCCACAAGGGCAGAGTAACTTAAATTTGACCCTTGTATTTCAGTCCCTGACCATACTGTGGTTACTTTGTTAGTAAAATTATCTGCATGTTTGACCGATTCCTTAACTATTTATTTGCTATAATTCTGATCAGATCTTTGAACGATTTTCAGTGTGAGTGGCCATTGTCCTACATGATTTCAATAAGAGGGAGCCACCTTTTAAATGTAGGTTTTAGTAACAGTAACTAGCTTACTTGAATCATTAAATATTGTTGGACTTTGTAAATGGCAGTGGTTGAGGGTGCAAAGGTGTTTTACATCAGAGTAAAACTCAAGGGGCCCTTTTAGCTACACAAGTCTTTGCACGCAACAATGGCCTGACTGCAATTCAGGCCTTACATTATTGTTGATATTGGTACACAAGTATCTTTATTCTTGAGGGGAAGTGGCAAATCTCTAATTTCAGTTGGATTGAATAAAATATACGGTCAGTTTGCAGCAGTTAACAAATGCATGTGATTGCTACAACTTCTAAAATTGTGTTTGGATCTTCATGACAACTTGTAGCTTTGCTTGCTTCCCACTCTTCCAGTTGGCAAGGATATCCTTTGTCACGAAATGCTAAATAACACTACTGTATTTTCACAAAACCTCTTAATTACAGTGAAGGCAGACATCCTTAAAAAAAACTGTATTGAGCTGTACAGCACTAGCTAAAAAACAATCTAGAAAATGGTTCCTAGTTTGTCATAACCTATTGAAGCACTCACCAAACATTTTGTGGCATTGTCGTGCAGATGTGTTCTGACTTAAGTATATTTCTACAGAAATGTTGTCCCTGTGAAGGAACCCAGACTGGCGCACAATCCCCTAGATTTTCTGCCTAATAAAATTGTGTGATGATGTTGAAATCTGAGTGTGTCCAAGCTTTAACTATGGAGAAAACAAGCAGTTGATATAGAGAACTCCAGAGTCTGCAGCTGATACAGCAAGTATGGTGGACTCAATTTGTTTTCAGTCTTGAATAGGTGATCAAATGTATTAAACGGTTACATATGTATGTGTGAGAGACATTAGTGGCACCCAGACCCAAATCTTATAGCAGACCAAACTGAGCTTTAACTTGGTCTTTGTTTTTTCAGTATTATAACATTATTCCTATTTAAGTAATAACATAAATAGTAGATGAAAAATAAACAGCTATGATTTTCTTTATGAAGTAAAGTAGATTTCACTTTGTTTGATCCCTCTTTAGCCATGTTACTCATGATAGTGCTTTACATGTCTCTAGTGTGTTTTTTTGCCCTAGTCTTTACTGTTTATTAAGCTAAAGTGCTCTCCTTAACTCAACGGTTTTTGGTCTTGCTTTTTAATTATGTCTTGTTCTTCATTACCGTTCACCGCCAGTGAATATTTTATGCACAATGCATCAAGATTTTCTTTGTTATTCATTGCGCAGTTGCTTCTCATAAATGTTTAAAGTTTGGATAAAATCATTCTATCTTGCATCCCATTGACTAGGCTTTTTCATTACTTTGTGAGGTATTTAATTTATGTACAAGTAAGAGATTTATTAGTGCACATTCTAACCAAACTGTTTGGTAGTAAAGATGTAGTAAAGATTATTCAAAGGTTCTGGACCACTGCAGATGCTTGTTAAAGGCCTCTGCTGGCTGGTTAAGAGTCATGGTTCTCAAAATATCCCAATAACTATCCATGTGCCTGATATGTTAGGCTGAATTCTGGTGGCAGTAGTTTGCTGACAAGCTCATTTGGTTTTTAAAGTTTGAGGGCTAGTATCTCAGTACTGTTATTAAGTATATCAATCACGCAAGTTTACTCTATTGCCAGCAATAGCAGGTTGCAACCATCGATATCTGAGCTGTTTGGATGAAGATTTGATCTATAAATGTTGGAAATCAGAGAACAAAAAACTGGAAATTAACAACTGGCCAGTCAACAACAAAGTAAAACAAAAAGGTTGCTTCTCGTTGGGATATTTAAAAAAAAAAAATTATCAACTACATGGTTGTATAATTTTTAAACTTTTCTTGAACCAGTAACACTAATCCATGACTGATAGTTGTCCACAAACACCTCACTTGTAAATTCACATGGTTCCATGAAGGACAGATTTCCATTTTTGTCAATGCTAGTGTGATCTTGAAGTCCCTTGAGTTTGTAAAGTAAGCCATCAATCAGTAAGTGAGAACACAATTTACTCACATTGTCTGAAAATAGTTATTAGGTTCGTTAAACATCTATTACATCTTGCAGAAATATAAATCAAACTCTTCACATAAAGGCTTCACTGATTTTTGTAGCCAGTTAATGTGATCTGAATGGGTAAGCTTATTCTAAAGGGACATTGGATTTCCCTGGTCTGATCAGTATCTGTTCTAGTAACCTGTTGGTTAAGGTCCTGATACAGTGCAATGATTGTTCTTTAAGGATGCTGATCAAAACTAAAGTACTGATAGAAAATGAAATACATTCTCAATTTGGAGAAGAAAAGAAGCCTTCGATTTCTTAATTGTTTAGATCAACTTTAATTCGGTGGCTTCCTAATTGCAGACAGTCATGTGGCAATAGCCAGTCTATTGGTTTCAGATTTCAAACTGGCTAAATGCTTCTTTTCTGCCCTGTTACTTATTTGAATTCTTATCGTTAATCCCTTCTGGCAGGTAACATGCACTTCATTGGGTTAGATAGTTGTAGACCTCCTCTGATTTTGTTATAAATTCAATATCACTGTTGTAATCTTTTACCTCTTAAGGTTAACCATCTAAGTTACACTTGTAGATGTTGTTGCGTTCATTTTGAAAAGATGTCTGAACAGGAACAGATGGGGTGAAGGGAAGTTTAAGGGTTAAAATTTCAAAAGGGATAATATTTAATTTTGTGTATTGCTCAATGCATTGAGTAATATTGTATTTCAATCTTGTTTAAGTACAGTATCACATTCCAGTGTAACTTGGATAGAATGGGTTTTTATCAAGAAGTTCCTTCCCATTTCCTATGACATTTCTTTTTAAAATATACGCTTGATAGTTAAGTCCTTGAGTGCATGTGTTGGTAAAGTGTAAATGATCGTGAACCTTTAATATGCAGTCATCTTGCATTCTTTATTTGGATGTAGATATTGTCTGTGGTTATTAAGTTCATTGTTATGGTGTTATCGACTGTTTTCAGCTTTTATATTTTTTCATTAGTCAAGAAGCAAATAAAGATACTGGTATTTTGTCATAGTCCATACTGTACACAATGTAATTCAAATGCAAAATGTCTTGTTCATGGAATAAAGACTATTTAATAGAAATTAAGGGAAATTGAATGGGTTTATTTTCCCATCTCCTTTCACCTTTTATCAAGAAATAGGTGAAGTGCTGAAGTACATATGCAGTTCACCACCATTGTTGAAAATAATTCTCAAAGTGGTTGAAAATAAACTTGTCTAGAATAACCTTCTCAGAAGCAGGAGCTGTATTGAGCTCCTTTGGGATGAGCTACCAAACTTGTATTTATACAGGACTTTATAACATCCCAAGGCTTTTCATAGGAGCGTTCTATAACGTATGACACTAAGCCACATGAGATTTTAAAGCAGATTACTATAAGCTTGATCAAAATGATAGGTTTTAATAGCTGTTATAAAGAAAAGAAGAGGTAGAAAGGTTTACAAGGGGAATTTCTAGAGTTTTAAGAGATTGAAGTGAAACGTCATTGATAGAAATTGTGACTTGGCTTCTTGGAGGCGACTAGGAATGTTGAAATGGATGGTTTTTTTAAGAAAAGATATGCGTGGTTAAGCCTTGTCGTTGGGAGTATATGCATCACATTTGATACACCCACTACTGCAGTGTACCTTACATTTCCTTCAAGGTGCAACTTCATTTTAAGAAAAAAATTATTGGCTTATTAATAAATGGATAAGAATGTTGACAATGGTCATTTTTTAAATGTCTCATTATGAACAAAGAAAAAATTAAATAGGTTGAAATATTCAGCTACCATCTTCCTTGTTGTCAATACTCAGTATTTTTAATCAATATATTATTATAACTGCATCATTCACAATGTTATTTAACTGCAGTTGCCTCTTGTATTTGAGACCATCCTAGTATTTCTCACTGCATCTCAGCGTTGCATCTTCCTCCGTTCTTTTCCAGTTGAATATTTTCCACATGATTTAAAAAGAAACTTGCTTCATTTCCCTAGCTCCATTAAATAAAAATAGTTACATTGTTGTATCTTGTCACATGCTCACTGTATGATGAGTTATTTTTGACCTGTGCTTACATAGATAAGTTCAGCAACTGGTTTAAACACCACTGGGTCAGATTAATGACCTGTGAGATAAATGAGCAGTTAAATATTTTAATTGTGTGACAGACATTGACGTAGGAATCCAAATGTCCGCCTTGCTCAACACATTGAGATTTTATCTATTTTATCTGTCTGGAAGCACCAGTGCAGGCTGACGGTCCAGGTCTCGTTTCATCAACTCATCTGTTGTTGGAACCTCCAACAGTTCAATTTTTGCGCAGTACTGTTTTCAAATATAAGCAATAGCTGTGTCCTCAGAGACAGGAATCATAATCTTTGAGCTCATAATCTTTGACTTGACAGATAAAGGCAATACAATTGAGGCAAACTAGTGTGTAGTGTCCTGGAACCCACCAGTCTCACTGTTCCTGACAACAGGTAGAATGTGCCATTATTATTGATAGGTTTGTACATAAATTGGATTTAAGCTACCACTTTCTGTTCAAACTGGACTAGGTGGCTTAGAAATGGGAAGTGGAGTATTCTCTATTACCAGTCATTGATTTTCTAAGTAGTTAACCAATTTTTATTTCTTTCCAATACTGCATGGTACCAATGGATAACTATTCCTGGGTAGTTTTTTAAATATCTTAAAATACCAGTCATGGGGACTCGGCAAGATGGTGACGACTCTGTGGAACTGCCGTGGACAGCTCTGCCTAACAGCCAAGGCATATTGGTGCTTTTTGCCATCCCTGGCCAACTTATGTGGAGGAATTATTAGTCTAAAAACTTAAAGAACACATTTGTTGGTCATTTGGGTAGGAAGGATGCCAAAAGGAAAAAGAGCAAGCAAACAGCAGCAGGGAGGAGACTCCCCTGCAGCACCGGGCACACCACAGACTGCAGCAACTCCCCCCCCCCCCCCCCCCCGGGGACCTGACAGACTCTCAGGAATTGGCAGCGATTATGGAGAGACTTGAAGGTTGAGGCTGCAATTGAGATCCATGTCCAGGTCCAACCCATCACATCCATGCTGCAGAAGCATGAATGGGAACTCCAGGGCGTGGGGGAGTCCACAGAGGAGTTGGAGGGTTGAGCCACGGCCTCTGAATCAGTGATAGAGTCCTCATCCAGTCAGATCCAGGTGAGGGCCTTACGAGACCAAGTTGATGACCTCAAAAATCGAGTTTGGAGGACAAATCTGCAGGTTGTCTGGCTTCCGGAGGATGAAGAAGGTAGGTAACCAGTCAACTTCTTTGAAAACGAGCTGCTGCAGTTCCAGGGCCTTCAAATTGAGTCTGGTCGGCTGCATATTGAAAGGGCCTATCGGGTTGCAGTGCACAGGTCAGAGCCGGTACCACACCCCCGCCTGGTCCTAGTGCACTTCCACACAACAGGGGCAAGCAAAAGGTGATAGAAGCCTCCAGATCACTGGGGAAAAGACCCACAGGCACTGCTGCACAAGTGGTCAAAAATCATGTTTTTCAAGGACTTCTCAGCAGCAGTAATTCAAAAGAGAAAGTCCTTTTGATGAAGTTAAAAAGGGGCTGAGGAATCTGTGTATCCAGTACTCCAGGAGGTACCCCACAGTGCTCTGTTCCAGCCACAAGGACTCCGCTTTATTCGCCGAGTCAAATGTATAAACTAAGAACATTGTAGACACTTTAAAGTAGACTGACTGGTCTGGAGAATATGGTTAATGTTTGTCCTCTTTTCCTTCTTTACCTGTGTTTTCCCTGTATGTCCCCCCCTTTTTTTTCTCCTTTCTCTTTCCCTAATTGATTTTTAAAAATCCATCTTGCAGTATGTTGTTCCTATTATATTTTTATAACTGGATTTTATTGTGGGAAATTTTGTGGGTGTCCTTTGTCTCCCCTTTTTTTGTTCTCTCTTTTAGTCACAACTAGGGGTGACATGGAGCTGGGAATGGTGGAATGTTTATTCTGACTTTTTTTTAGTTGACTTAAGGATCATCTCCTTGTTTATTTACTTTTTTTTTGCCTAAGACTGGGGCACAGTCCAAGCCTCAAGGAGCTGTGAAGAAGGGGGATGGGTAGGGTGAGTGCCCCCTATGGGCCAGGGGAAGAGTCTCCTGTTCATGGTTTTATAGTTGGTTTTCTTTGTAGTTTTTTGGTAGTAATAGTTGGTTGTAGTTACGATAGAGTAGTTTTTGTATATGCAATTCTGCGACTCTGAGTCTTTATTTACTTGTGCTTGGTGCATTTTAAGCAGGGTTCTCCCTCCCGGAACTTCAAGGGTCTCTGGAAGTGGATATGGCTAAGTCTTGTTAAATGGTGCACCTGGAACATCAAGGGAAGTAATTCACCTGTTAAAAGGAAGAAAGAATGCCTTCTAGCCTTAAGAGGGAAAGGGTTGATATTGCTCTGTTGCAGGAAACCCACCTTGATGATGGGGAACATCTGAAGCTACGACAGGGGAGTTATGACAGTGTATTCTTTTCATCCTTTACTAATAAAAGTAGGGGAGTGGCGGTACTTATTCAGAAAAATCTTCTGTTCACATTATTCGAGCAGGTGAAAGATGAGCAAGGACTATTTGTGATACATGGTGAGGAATATGGTATTTTAAATGTCCAGTGTCCTCCAGTGCATCCCCTCAAATTTTTGTTTATTATCTTTTCTAAGTTGAGTGCCTTTGGGATATAGCACATTGTTATAGGGGAGGATTTCAATTGCGTTTTGAATCCGACAGTGAACAGGATGCCTTGTGGGACCCCAACTATCTCTTTGCAGACTAAGCAGGTGGCTGACTTATGCGAGGAGTTGGGGCTGGTGGATATTTGGAGATGTCTTCACCCTACTGCCAGAGACTTCACCTTTTTTTCAAACCCGCATAAATGTCACATGAGGATTGATCTCTTTCTGGCTCCCTTGATCCTTCTGGGTTCAATTATGGGGTGTAAAATTGGGAATATAGCTGTCTCTGATCACGCGGTGGTATATTTGGAGGTTAAGGCCAAGAGTGAGGGGCTAGGTTTGTGACACTGGTGTCTGGATCCTTTTTTCCTTAAGAATTCCAAATTTGTGGAATACTTTTTGAAGGAGTTTCAGGAGTTCTGGACTATCAACTCAGGCACGGCTAGTAGTCTATCTATGGTATGGGAGACCACTAAGGCCTTTGCTAGGGGATTAGCTATTTCCTATTCGGCTAGCCGGAAACGACAGAAGGAGGAACAGCAGCATCTATTTGAGATGCGGTTGAAAGCCGCCGAGGTGGCACGTTTTGCATGTCCTTCGGTGACTGAGCTACAGCGGATCACGGCCCTCTGGGCTGCCTTCAATTCAGTAAAGAATCATAAAGAAAAAACTTGCTTTTGCTAGACAAAGCTTGTTTGAGTGTGTGGATAGGCCAAGGAAGTATTTAGCGTACCTGGTTAAGAAAAGGCGTGCTCTCCAATCTGTTACTGCAATTAGAGACAGCGCCGGGATCCTTACATACAATGCCAAAAGGATTAATGAGGCTTTTCGGGGTTTTTACTCTGAATTGCGAGGAAAGGAAGGCTAAAATGGAGGTCTTTTTTTAAGAACCTGGACCTCTCAGGGGTAACCTTGGAACAGGCCTCGCTCCTTAATGCCGCCTTGACCATTCAGGAAATAGCTAGGCAACTTCAGAGTGAGGAAGCATCTGTCCCTGATGGTCTCCCGGGTGAGTTTTACAAGGAGTTTATAGGGATTCTGTCAGGGCCGATGTTGGAAATGTACAATCGCTCTTATATGCATGAATGCCTACCACTATCTTTGAGAGAAGCTAATATTTCCCTCATTCTTAAGAAGGGGAAGGTTCCTGAGGATTGTGCCTCACACAGGCCCATCTCTCTCTCAAATTCAGATTTCAAGATTCTGTCTAAGATCTTGGAGCTGAGATTGGAGAAAGTATTGCCCCATATTGTCAAAGAGGGCCAGACAGGTTTTATAAGGGGCCATAGATCATCTAATAATGTTAGTATGTTGTTGAATATGGTCCAAGTATGTCAGCGGGTGACACAGTGATTAGCACTGTTGCCTCACCGGGTTCAATTCCCACCTTGGGCAACTGTCTGTGTGGAGTTTGCGCATTCTCCC
Organism: Chiloscyllium punctatum; assembly: GCF_047496795.1. Taxonomy (NCBI): domain Eukaryota; kingdom Metazoa; phylum Chordata; class Chondrichthyes; order Orectolobiformes; family Hemiscylliidae; genus Chiloscyllium; species Chiloscyllium punctatum. The sequence continues at coordinate 7,493,421 of NC_092776.1, read as the reverse complement.
CTTGGCTGCGTGGGTTTCCTCCGGGTACTCCGGTTTCCTCCCACAGTCCAAAAATGTGCAGGGGAGGTGAATTGGCCATGCTAAATTGCCCGTAGTGTTAGGTGAAGGGGTAAATGTAGGGGAATGGGTCTGGGTGGGTTGTTCTTCAGAGGGTCGGTGTGGACTTGTTGGGCCGAAGGGCCTGTTTCCACACTGTCAATAATCTAATCTCTAATTTAATTTAATCTAATCAATTCAGGGGTTAGTGATTTCCTTAGATGCAGAGAAAGCATTTGACAATATCGATTGACCGTATTTCTTTTATGTCTTAGAGTGGTTTGGGTTGGGTGCAGTCTTTGCTAGGTGGGTGGAGGGTGGTCATCACCAACGGAGTGAATTCTGGGAACTATAGGATTGGCAGGGGTAGTCGTCAAGGCTGCCCTCTCTCACCATTGTTGTTTACAGTGGTGATAGAGCTGCCGGCAGAGGCCATTCGTCAGAACGTCCACATAACCAGACCGAGGGTACATAAGATTACACCGTGGACAGATGATGTCCTTCTGTTTTTATTGGACCTGATGACCTCCGTACCTGATCTGATACAATGTATTAATTCTTTTGGGGCTATTTCAGGGTATAAGATCAACTTCGCAAAGTCGGAGGCTATGCCTTTGGGGGACCTTAAGGAAATGCTAGAGGTTGAATATGGCTCTAGATTCCCTTTTAAGTGGTCACGGGTGGGTTTCCAATACCTAGGTATTTTTATTACCCCCATGTTTGATCGGTTATTTTGGACTAACTTTGTTCACCTGCTCGACAATATTAGGTGGGATCTCCAGAGATGGGAGACTCTTCCACTTTCATGGTTGTGCAGAATAGCCCTTATTAAGATGAATGTCCTTCCTCGTTTGCTTTATCCCATGCGTATGCCCCCTATAATATTTCCCAGGTCAAGGTTGCGGAAACTTATGAGTTTGTTTAGTTCCTTTGTCTTGCATTGTGGGCAGCCCCCTCATCAAACTTACTAAAATGCAATTGCCTCAAGGAGGGGAGGAGTTGATTTCCCAGACATCAGGAAGTATCAATTGAGTTCCCTGCTGTCCTTTGTGTGTGATTGGGCAGGTAATGATCTGGGCTCAATATGGCCTCTAAATCAAAGTGCCCTCTTATTAACCTGTTGTTCATGGATAAGATGAGGACAGTTATGGACCACTGCTGGAACCCTATTTTTATTAGCATGGAGGACAGTGCATCAGAGTGAGGGTTGCTTTGCCACTCACTGCCATAGTTGCTATGCCAGGGTTCCAACCAGGGATGATAGACTCAGAGTTCAAACTATGGGCAGCGAGAGGAGTTTCTAGTTTGGGAGACTTGTTTGAGGGGGAGGTTATGATGTCTTTTGAGCAATTGAGCCGCAAATACGGGTTGCCCAGCAGAGATGTATTCTGGTTTTTTCAGGTTAGGGATTTCATCCAGAAGAAGACTACGCATCTCACTTGTTCCACAAGCACCTTCTCGGTTAGTGCCCTCTATCGCCTGCTGGGTGGCAGGATATTAACCGGTTATGAGAGGTCTGGGAGCAAGAGCTGGGAGTGGAGATCGCTTCGGAAATGTGGGAAAACATATGGGAGAATACTCAAAAGATTTCAATCTGTAATAGGACATGCGCTACTCAGTTAAAAAGTCTGCACAGGGCTCATCTGGCACTGGACCGTCTGGCAAAATTTATAAAAGGGGCACTTGTAATGTGTCCCAAACGTAAAATAAGTGTAGGTACTCTTACCCATTGCTTCTGGACATGCCACAGGCTCTGTGTTTATTGGAGTGCTGTGGTGGGAGAGATAGGGAGGGGATTGAGGACTGAAGTTAAAGTAGACCCGATATCTCTCCTCTTAGGTCTACCGAATTTATCATCTTTAGACGGACATGGGAAGAAACTATTTAATTTTCTTACTTACTGTACACGGAAGAATATTCTGATTAGTTGGGTGTCTGAGAATCCGCCGGGATGGCAGAAATTAATTAAGGAGCACATTCCCTTGGACTTTTTCACAAACATGATGCATCATAAGACAGACCATCTTTGTAAGACATGGCAGCCCTACTTGAGTTATTTGGATATAGTTTTATCAGTTATCTTAACGAGGGCGTTTGTTTAACCAGGATGGTTTGGTTTGCTGAGCCCTGGGCCCTGGAGAGGGGTGGGGGGGTGGGGGTGTTGGGCAGTTTCTGGCTTAACATGGATATATATACACAACGCTCCCATTCTTTTGTTTGGGAGCTTTACACCAAGCATTGTTATTTTGTGTTCTTTTGGGTTTTTTTTGTTTTATTAGTCACTTATTTATTGGTGTTGTTTTGCATAGTGTTTGGTTTTGTTTTGTATTATAGGGTAGGTTAGTAGTTAGTAGACAGTAGTTGTATTGTAATTTGTGTTTTTCTTTATTATGCTGGTATTTGTTATTTGTTATATTTTCAATAACTTCCTGTTTTTGTAAAGTCAAAAAAAAGTTTTTTTGCTAATAAATATATTTACAAAACAAAACACCAGTCATTACAGTGGTGCACTGCATCCATAGTGCCTGTAGTAAGTTAAAAATCATACAACACTAGGTTACAGTCCAAAGGTTTATTTGGAAGTTCTGGGGTTTACATATTAATGAAATGAATCCTGCAGCCCATTCTAAAAGATGAAAGACTGAACAGCAATCTAGGTTTGTTCAATGTCTCGTATCAGTTGCATGTTGCAGTTGCACTTTAATCTTTTGCTATAAATTCTGTCTCTTATGATCCTGCTCCACAGCTACCTGATTAAGAAGCAGTGCTCTGAAAGCTAGTACTTCCAAATGAACCTGTTGGACTCTGACCTGGTGTTGTGTGACTTTTAACTTTGTCAACCCCAGTCCAACACCAGTACCTCCACCTCACCCTTTAGTAAAACGTTTTAGAAGACAGTACTTCGCTTATTGCAAGTTAGACACCTTTTGCAGAAATCTGGATGATGGCTCGAATGAAAATTGTGGGAAGGAGGTTTTTATTGCCAAGGTGAATAGGAACTTGCAACGAAAGGATAATGAGTGAGTAAAGGCAAAATATTGAGGATGCTGGAAATCTGAAACAAACACAGAATGCTGGAGCAACTCAGCAGGTCTGGCAGCATCTGGAGAGAGAGAGAGTGAGTTAGCGTTTCAAGTGCAATCTGACTCTTTCTGAACTTGAGCCTTGTTTCTCTTGAGGCACACCCATTCCAGAATTCTGCCTCCAAATCTCTCTTTACCCTCCCTCTGATGTGCCATGCTGCACAGGTCCTAGGTTACTAACGAGCAATGTCAAGGTGGGGGGAGGGGGGGGGGATTCAATACAGTATAAAGGTGCCAAATAATGGTTCAAGGATCTCATTAGGTGCAGTGTTCTTGATGTTTCTCTATTCTGTCTTGAGAGTTCGGTCTCACAAGAACAGAAGGAATAGTAGTAGAATCAACCACTTGCCCATTCAGTAAAATCAAGGCTGATCTGATTGCAGCCTGAACTCAATTTTAATGTCGGCCCAATAATCCTTGACTCCCTTGATGAAAAATCTACCAGCTTTGAATGTATTCAAAAATCCAGTCTCTACTGCTCTCTGGGGAAGAGAATACCACACAGACCAGCAACCAACTTAAGGAAAGAAATTTCTCCTAATTTCAGTCTTAAATGGACAACTCCTAACTTATAAATTGTTCCCCAAGTTAGAGACTCCCAACAACTGAAGGGGCTAGAAGAACACATGCATTTGCTGCATTACTGCATTGTTAGCAATCTCCAACGTGGTGGCTCAGTGGTCAGTACAGCTGCCCCATGGTGCCAGGAATCCAGGTTGGATTCCACCCTCAAGCAACTGTCTGTGTGGAGTTTGCACAATCTCCCTGTGTTTGTGTGGGTTTGTATGGGTTTCCTTGGTGCTCTGGTTTCCTCCCACAGTCTAAAGAGGTGCAGGTTGGGTGGATTAGCTGTGCGAAATTGTCACATATTGCCCAGGAATGGGCAGGCGAGGTGGATTAGTCATGGGAAATACAGGGTTGCAAGAATATGGTGGGGAAGTGGGTCTGGGTGAGATGCCCTTTGGAGTGTTGGCTTGATGGGCTGAATAGCCTACTCCACACTGTAGGGATTTTATGAATCATTTCCTGATTTGAGTGGTTATTCATGGATGTACAAGCCATTACATCTGCTGCAAAGGCAACACAAGTCCAGTTGTGGTCTTCCTCACACACATTTTCCGTTCATTGGTTGATATCAGTCATGAGCTTCCCAACCATTTTCCCCCTCGTCCAGGTCAGAGAGTGCAGCTTATGGCAGTGTGAGCCTAGGGTTTTGGAAGGGAGGTGCTCCTTTCTCCTTTTTATAACTTCGTCATCCTCCAGAAGAATGGGATTTGAAGAACTGCATGAGGGGGAGAGAGGACCAGCGGGGATTCAATTCCACAAACTCCTCTGCCTCCCAAACTGTATTGGAAGAAAATATAAGGCAACCCAGCAGCTAGAGGAAGTATGGAAAAGGAACTGGAGAAAGGAATGCCAGTGATTTGAAGAGCAAGGACCACTTCCACGTCCTGGAGGCATTTCCCAGACTGTGTGTTTGGAGTTGTAGCTCAAGAATTGAGCTCATCAGCCAAACAAAGACCCACAGAACCCAGGAGCAGTGACACGGAATTTCCTCACTGGACAATCGTACACATTAGTGAGTAATTGTTAACGATGTAGGTAACATCACAGGGAAATAGTAAATGATTGGCAAATATTTTGCTACACTTTTTCAAGTCCAGGAATTTGATTATTAATTGTGAATTATCATTAGTATTAGTAAAGTTTACTGAAGGAAGTAAAGCTTATTGGGGGCGGTTAGATTTATGAATTAAGTGATTAAAAATGAATGAGAGCTCAAACGAATGCTGGAAAGTTAATATCTTGAGACTACAGGATGTGGGATCTTCTGAACTTCAGTATGATCCAGGCCAATCAGCTTCAGCTTAGAACTAATGAGGTGGAGGATGAGCTCAGGCTCTGCGATATATCAGGGAAGGGGACATTTACCTGGACAAACTGTGCAGGAGGTGGTCGTACTCCTTAGGATCAGGGTCTTCTGATTTGGTCAGTAGTTAGCAATAGGAGGTTGTGATTGTGGGTTAGGGAGGGACCCAGGAGATGGGGAAGTCCTAGACTATGCCACCTGTTCAATATGCTTGAGGTTCCTGCAACCTGTATGGATGCAGGTGGGTGGGCAAACTGACTATGGCACAGGAAGCCACGCAAACCCAGGGGACAAAATCGGTATGTAATCATAGTGGAGGACAGCACAACCTGGTTCTCTGCAGCCAAAAAGTGAGTCTAAATGGCCCTCTTGCCTCCCCAGCATCAGAGTTTGGGACTCCCTTCTCTGCTCTGGAGACGTACATGCAAAGGGCTAGTAGGATCCTAAAGTGGCCGTGGTCCACAGAGGGACCAGGAACATGGGTCATACTAGGAAAGATGTTCTGCTAAGAAGAGTACAAGCAGCCAGGGACTAAATTTAAAAAGAGAATCTCACCTGAGCCACAAACAAAACAGACAAAGGATAAATAAGTTTCGAGCGATGAATGTGTAGCTCTAAGATTTGTCTGGGGAAAGCAGGATTTAGCTGTTGGAGCTCAGGCACAAGTGTTGGGGTAAGTGGGAGCTGTATGGTTAGAAGATTCTACACCTGATCCTTACTGGGACCAGGGTTCCAGTGGATTATATAACTGGACTGTATAGAAGGCTTTAAACCTCATACTGGGGGCAATGGAGTCACATGAGCAGATATGTTTCAAAGTGAAGGGAAGCAATAAAGTGAGAGCAAGCAGCAAATTTGATAAACAGTGTGAAACAACATCCACAGGATGGAGGTACTGCTTTCTGTCAATTAGCTGTGTTGGGTGAGCCCCATTGTTCACATGCCTAACACAGTCTCTGAAGCAAGCTCTCTACTCCGAGCTCCACCATGGCAAATGGTTACCAGGACATTGGAGAAAATGCTTCAAGAATGCTCACAAATCTTCTCTGACAAAATGCTTTATCTCCAGCAATGCCAGGAATCTCTTGCCCAAGAAATTGGAGAGGAAGCTTCTGTGACTCAAGCATCTCCAACATGACAAGCACAAACAGTGAAAGGGGTTTGTGTAAACCTGAGCGTCCCACCTAATCTCTTCAAGCAGCACCCAGCAGACTGTGTGGATCCAGCATTGAACTGTTCAGGCACCTCAGGATCCAGTGGAAGACAATTCAGGGACTGCCTCAGAAGAAGAAAGACCAGAATATTACAGGAAAGGTCAGAACATACCAACATCAGTGTGTATCAACAGATAAGGCCAGAGGTTGTTCACAAACAGGCACCAAATTAAAAGATGGTGATGCTCTTTCTGAATGCATTATTTATAACAAAAGGAGTGAATTTTTAGTTCAGATGGAGGTTTTTTTTATTTTACTAACTCATCAGATGGGGTTTTTGTTGGCTTAGCCATTATTTATTGCTCATCCCTGTTTTCCCTTGAGAAAGTGGAGTCACTCTGGTCCAATTGTGTAGATAGATCCACAATGCTTAAAAAATGAAAAGATATATGACCTGACATTACAGAGACATGGTTGGAAGGTGGCCAAGATTGGGACCTGAATGTGGAGAGTATTTGATACACCAGAATGATATCAGTTCCGTCCTGCAAAATGGCTTTAACTTGAAAATTAAAAATCACACAACACTAGGTTATAGTCCAACAGATCAAGACTTGAAAGAGTTCAGAAAACGATGTTGCCAGGGTTTGAAGAATTTGAGCTATAGGGAGAGGCTGAATAGGCTGGGGTTGTTTTCCCTGGAGTGTCAGAGGCTGAGGGGAGACCTTATAGAGGTATACAAAATCATGAGTGGCATGGATAGGGTAAAGACACAAGGTCTTTTTGCTGGGTTGGGTGAGTCCAGAACTAGAGGGCATAGGTTTAGGGTGAGAGGGGAAAGATATAAAAGAGACCTAAAGGGCAGCTTTTTCACAGAGAGGGTGGTGTGTGTATGGAATGAGCTGCCAGAGGAAGTGGTGGAGGCTGGTACAATTACATTTAAAAGGCATCCTGATAGGTACATGAATAAGAAGGGTTTAGAGGGATATTGGCAAATGGGACTAGATTAGGTTAGGATATCTAGTTGGCATGGATAAGTTGGACCGAAAGGTCTTTTTCCATGCTGCACAACTATGTAGAATCAGTTTGATTGGATAGAGATAAGAAGTAGGGAAGGTAAGAGGATACTTGTCAAATTTTTTTATTGGCTCTCTAACAGTAGTTATACGGTAGAACGAGATATAGCAAGAAATAAATACGAATCAAACTGCAATCATCAGGGGCAACTTTAATCTAGATGTAAATTGGGAACATTGGATCGACGAAGATAGCCTGGAAAATGAGTTCATTGAAATTTTTGGGACAATTTTGTACATAATTACATTTTAATCTTTGTCTATTTAATCCTTAAATTTGATGAGGAAGAAGTGGAAATCTTCTTTATCTCTTTGAAAGGTCAACACAGCGATTAGAGTATCCAGGCCTTTAATGGACACTGTTACAGGGCAGGCTTTCAAGGATATTTAGACCATAAGACCATAAGACATAGGAGTGGAATTAAGGTCATTCAGTCCATCGAGTCCACTCCGCCATTCATGGCTGGTGGGCAGTTCAACGCCACTTACCCGCACTCTCCCCATAGCCCTTAATTCCTTGCGAGATCAAGAATCTATCAATCTATGCCTTGAAGACATTTAGCGTCCCGGCCTCCACTGCACTCTGTGGCAATGAATTCCACAGGCCCACCACTCTCTGGCTGAAGAAATGTCTCCACATTTCTGTTCTGAATTTACCCCCTCTAATTCTAAGGCTGTGTCCACGGGTCCTAGTCTCCTCACCTAACGGAAACAATTTCCTAGTGTTCACCCTTTCCAAGCCATGTATTATCTTGTACGTCTCTATTAAGTCTCCCCTTAATCTTCTAAATTTCAATGAATACAATCCCAGGATCCTCAGCCATTCCTCATATGTTAGACCTACCATTCCAGGGATCATCCGTGTGAATCTCCGCTGGACACGTTCCAGTGCCAGTATGTCCTTCCTGAGGTGTGGGGACCAAAACTGGACACAGTACTCCAAATGGGGCCTAACCAGAGCTTTATAAAGTCTCAGTAGCACAATGGTGCTTTTATATTCCAACCCTCTTGAGATAAGTGACAACATTGCATTCGCTTTCTTAATCACAGACTCAACCTGCATGTTGACCTTTAGACAATCCTCGACTAGCACTCCCAGATCCCTCTGTACTTTGGCTTTACAAATTTTCTCACCGTTTAGAAAATAGTCTGTGCTTTTATTCTTTTTACCAAAGTGCAAGACCTCGCATTTGTTCACGTTGAATTCCATCAGCCATTTCCTGGACCACTCTCCCAAACTGTCTAGATCCTTCTGCAGCCTCCCCACTTCCTCAGCACTACCTGCCTGTCCACCTAACTTCGTATCATCTGCAAACTTTGCTAGAATGCCCCCAGTCCCTTCATCCAGATCATTAATATATAATGCGAACAGCTGCGGCCCCAACACTGAACCCTGCGGGACACCGCTCGTCATCGGCTGCCATTCTGAAAAAGAACCTTTTATCCCAACTCTCTGCCTTCTGTCAGACAGCCAATCCTCAATCCATCCCAGTAACTCACCTCGAACACCATGGGCCCTCACCTTGCTCAGCAGCCTCCCATGTGGCACCTTATCAAAGGCCTTTTGGAAGTCTAGATAGACCACATCCACTGAGTTTCCCTGGTCTAACCTACTTGTCACCTCTTCAAAGAATACTAACAGGTTTGTCAGGCATGACCTCCCTTTACTAAATCCATGTTGACTTGTTCTAATCAGACTCTGCTCTTCTAAGAATTTAGAAACCTCATCCTTAATGATGGATTCTAGGATTTTACCAACAACCGAGGTTAGGCTAATTGGCCTATAATTTTCCATCTTTTGTCTTGATCCTTTCTTGAACAATGGGGTTACAACAGTGATCTTCCAATCATCCGGGACTTTCCCTGACTCCAGTGACTCTTGAAAGATCTCAACCAAAGCCTCCGCTATTTCCTCAGCCACCTCTCTCAGAACTCTAGGATGTATCCCATCGGGGCCAGGAGATTTATCAATTTTAAGACTTTTTAGCTTTTCTAGCACTATCTCTTTTGTAATGACAACCATACTCAACTCAGCCCCCTGACTCCCTTTAATTGTTGGGATATTACTCATGTCTTCCACTGTGAAAATTGATGCAAAGTACTTGTTAAGTTCTCCTGCTATTTCCTTATCTCCATCACTAGGTTTCCATCATCAGTTTGAAGTGGCCCAGTGTCTACTTTTGGATTAGTGGTGCTGGAAGAGCACAGCAGTTCAGGCAGCATCCAACGAGCAGCGAAATCAACGTTTCGGGCAAAAGCCCTTCATCAGGAATAAAGGCAGTGAGCCTGCAGCATGGAGAGATAAGCTAGAGGAGAGTGGGGGTGGGGAGAGAGTAGCATAGAGTACAATGGGTGAGTGGGGGAGGAGATGAAGGTGATAGGTCAAAGAGAAGAGGGTGGAGTGGATAGGTGGAAAAGAAGATAGGCAGGTCGGACAAGTCAAGGAGACAGTAAGTGAGCTGGAAGTTTGAAACTAGGATGAGGTGGGGGAAGGGGAAATGAGGAAGCTGATGAAATCCACATTGATGCCCTGGGGTTGAAGTGTTCCGAGGCGGAAGATGAGGCGTTCTTCCTCCAGGCGTCTGGTGGTGAGGGAGCGGCGGTGAAGGAGGCCCAGGACCTCCATGTCCTCGGCAGAGTGGGAGGGGGAGTTGAAATGTTGGGCCACGGGGCGGTTTGGTTGATTGGTGCGGGTGTCTCGGAGATGTTCCCTAAAGCGCTCTGCTAGGAGGCGCCCAGTCTCCCCAATGTAGAGGAGACCACATCGGGAGCAACGGATACAATAAATGATATTGGTGGATGTGCAGGTGAAACTTTGATGGATGTGGAAGGCTCCTTTAGGGCCTTGGATAGAGGTGAGGGAGGAGGTGTGGGCACAGGTTTTACAGTTCCTGCGGTGGCAGGGGAACGTGCCAGAATGGGAGGGTGGGTCGTAGGGGGGTGTGAACCTGACCAGGTAGTCACGGAGGGAACGGTCTTTGCGGAAGGCGGAAAGGGGTGGGGAGGGAAATATATCCCTGGTGGTGGGGTCTTTTTGGAGGTGGCGGAAATGTCGGTGGATGATTTGGTTGATGCGAAGGTTTGTAGGGTGGAAGGTGAGCACCAGGGGCGACCCACCCTTCCATTCTGGCACTTTCCCCTGCCACCGCAGGAACTGTAAAACCTGTGCCCACACCTCCTCCCTCACCTCTATCCAAGGCCCTAAAGGAGCCTTCCACATCCATCAAAGTTTCACCTGCACATCCACCAATATCATTTATTGTATCCGTTGCTCCCGATGTGGTCTCCTCTACATTGGGGAAACTGGGCGCCTCCTAGCAGAGCGCTTTAGGGAACATCTCCGAAACACCCGCACCAATCAACCAAACCGCCCCGTGGCCCAACATTTCAACTCCCCCTCCCACTCTGCTGAGGACATGGAGGTCCTGGGCCTCCTTCACCGCCGCTCCCTCACCACCAGACGCCTGGAGGAAGAACGCCTCATCTTCCGCCTCAGAACACTTCAACCCCAGGGCATCAATGTGGACTTCAACAGCTTCCTCATTTCCCCTTCCCCCACCTCATCCTAGTTTCAAACTTCCAGCTCACTTACTGTCTCCTTGACTTGTCCGACCTGCCCATCTTCTTTTCCACCTATCCACTCCACCCTCTTCTCTTTGACCTATCACCTTCATCTCCTCCCCCACTCACCCATTGTACTCTATGCTACTCTCTCCCCACCCCCACCCTCCTCTAGCTTATCTCTCCATGCTGCAGGCTCACTGCCTTTATTCCTGATGAAGGGCTTTTGCCCGAAACGTTGATTTCGCTGCTCGTTGGATGCTGCCTGAACTGCTGTGCTCTTCCAGCACCACTAATCCAGTATTTGATTTTCAGCATCTGCAGTCATTGTTTTTACAGTGTCTACTTTTGTCTGTCATTTGTTTCTTATGTATTGAAAGAAACTTTTACTATCATTTCTAATATTACTGGCTAGCCTACCTTCATATTTGATCCTCTCCTTTCTTATTATTCTCTTTGTTATCCTCTGTTTATTTTCGTAGCCTTCCCAATCTTCTGATTTCCCACTGCTCTTGGCCACTTTATAGGATGTCTCTTTTTCTTTAATACATTTCCTGACTTCCTTTGTCAGCCATGGCTGTCTAATGCCTCCCTAGATAATCTTTATTTTCTTGGGGATGAACCTCTGTACATTGTCCTCAATTATACCCACAAACCCCTGCCAGTTTTGCTCTACTGTCTTCCCCGCAAGGCTCTGCTTCCAGTCTATTTTTGTCAGTTCCTCTCTCATGCCCTCATAATTACCTTTATTTAACTGTAACACCATTACATCCGATTTTGCCTTCTCTCTTTCAAACTCCAGACTGAACTCTACCGTATTATGATCGCTGCCTCCTAAGTGTTCCCTTACTTTAAGATCTTTTATAAAATCTGGCTCATTACATCGCACTAAGTCCAGAATAGCCTGCTCCCTTGTGGGCTCCTCACAAGCTGTTCCAAAATGCCATCCTGTAAGTATTCCATGAATTCCCTTTCTTTGGATCCCCCGGCAATATTAATTACCTAGTCCACCTGCATATTGAATCCCCCATGATCACTGTGACTTTGTCTTTCTGACATGCCCTGTCTATTCCCTGGTATATCTTGCGCCCTGATCCTGACCACTGCTGGGAGGTTTGTACATAACTCCCATTACGGTTTTTTTGCCTTTGTGGTTCCTCAACTCCACCCACACAGACTACACATCATCTGACCCTATGTCATTCAGTGCCATAGATTGAATTTCATTCTTAACTAACAAGGCAACCCCACCCCCTCTGCCCACCTCCCTGTCTTTTTGACAAGTTGTAAAACCTTGGATGTTTAACTGCCAGTCCTGAACCCCCTGCAACCCCGTCTCTGTGATGCCTACCACATCATAATCATTCACGATGATCTGTGCTGTTAATTCATCTGCTTTGTTACAAACACTACGAGCATTTATGTAAAGCACCTTAATGCTAATTTTCTTACCCTCACGATTTCCATCACCTCAAGTAATATGTTTTAAGTTATCCTTCCTTTTTGCTTCATTCCTAGTCTGCCTCAAACTTAAACCCTGCATACATGCTAACCTGCTGCTTATCTTTCTATGTGACTCCATACTCCTTGTTGCTTTCCCTTTCCCTTCCCCTCCCATGACCACAAGCAAAAACTAAGAGAGTTCATGTATCAAGTCATAGAATCCTACAGTGTGGAAACAGGCTATTCAGCCCATCAAGTCTACACTTACTCTCCAAACTGCATTCCACCCAGACCCACTGTATCCCTGTAACCCTGCATTTCCCCTGGCTAATCCACCTGCAAATCTCTGGACACTATGGACTACTTAGCATGGCCAATCCACCTAACCTACATATCCTTGGAGTAGAGGAGGAAATCAGAGCACCTGGGGGAAACCAACACAGACAATATGCAAACTCCACACAAACAGTTCCCTGAGGCTGGAATTGAACTTGGGTCCTTGGTGCTGTGAGGCAGCAGTGAGAGCTACTGAACCACCATGCTGCCAAGGAATTCCAGTGACCTTTCTTCAGTTCTGGACTGAAACGTTAACTCTGCTTTCTCTCTCCACGGATGTTGCCAGACCTCCTGAGTTTCCCCAGCAATTTCTGTTCCAACATCCAAAGGTCTTTGCTCTTTTTGTAGGGAAGTTTATTACTTCTTACCAGAGGGGAGAGTGTTTTTAAGTGAGTACCAGCTGGTACAAGAGGTACAGAAGCAACAATTCCATGGCCTCAAGAGACAGTGTGACAAGACATACCTGGAATTTGAACAACTTAAGGAGCTCAGTCATGCCTGGTGGATACTCTGATTGGAAGCCATGACAAAAACCTTTGTGAAGTAACTCTCCTTAAGGAGTTCAAATACTCCACACTCTTTCCAATTCAGAGAATCACAGAGGGTGAAGGATCTAACTGACAACTGGGTATTAAAAGCCATAAACACAGGGAAGCTGAGGTCTGGGAACAGTCAGAAACCAGAGAAAGCCCAGGGTGAGATAAATCCCTTGGTGAGAAAAGAGAGGCCAGCAAGAGGGAGTGGAACTGTCACTGTAGGAAAGTGAGGACTGCAGATGCTGGAGATCAGAGTCGAGAGTGTGGTGCTAGAAAAGCACAGCAGGTCAGGCAACATCCGAGGAGCAGGAAAGTCGATGTTTCGAGGATAAGCCCTCCTAATGAAGAGCTTATGCCTGAAACGTCGATTTTCCTGCTCCTTGGATGCTGCCTGACCTGTTGTGCTTTTCCAGCAACACACTCTCGACCCTGTCTTTCAGAGGAGGGAACTGGATGGGAGACAGGTGGAAAATGTCCCTGAGTGCTTCCACTATTAGGAAGCCAGGACACATAAAGGGAAACTGTTCGCTTTGGCATCACCCAGAAACCGAAGCTAAAATGCCAACATTTGTAGTGTTAAAGATAATGGTGTCTGCTCAGGTATGACTTGCTCAGGACAGCTGAGAGGAATTTGTGTCTAAAGGAATGGTGACCATGAAATGTAAAACAGCCAGAGAGAGGAGTTAGCTTTTTCCGTGACACTGTTTGCTCACTCGCACAGTGGGAAAAGTAAAAGATATTCCTAGTAGTCCAAACTGTTCATATTTTTCTTCTTTCTTAAACTAAAATTTCCAGCATCTGTTAGAATGACTAAACATGATCCCTTATGGGACTAGCCATGCTGAAGGTCTGATGCTGTTTGTTCAGGTCAGCGGGTGTGAACTCCCACAGCACGTGCTAGTTCACAATCCACTGTGTTCCTGACTCAGGAAACGAGCAGCTAACATTGCTGCTCTGCATCCAGTGCAGTTTAGTTGTGGGCACTGCCTGAGGTCAGCATCAGGCTGAGCTGTGAAATCCTGATAGTGGACCAGCCCATCGCTTTCACTGTCACCTCATCAGTCATCAGTGGCCACTTGGATATTGTAGTCTTTGAAGTACAAACTGTTTTCTTTGCAGTGATAGGCTGAGAATCGAAAGGTGGCAGAGACTGGAGAAATGAGATGTTTGAAAATGAATGGTCAAGTTCCAATGTAGTCTTTAAAATTTTGTGCTCTTTGCATGTCCAGCAACTGTGTATCATCATGGACATGTTAAAGTCCAAAGGTGTGCAGGTCAGGGTGGATTAGCCATGTTAAATTGCCCATGGTGTCCAGGGATGTGAAGGTTAGGGTGGGTTAGCCATGTTAAATTGCCCATGGTGTCCAGGGATGTGAAGGTTAGGGTGGGTTAGCCATGTTAAATTGCCCATGGTGTCCAGGGATGTGATGGTTAGGGTGGGTTAACCATGGGATATGCAGGGTTACAGGGATAGGACAGAGGGTGAGTCTGGGATGCTCTTTGGAAAGTCAGTGTGGACCTGTTGGGCTGAATGGCCTATTCCCATACTATAGGGATACTATGAAACTGTCGAGAGTGTAGTGCTGGAAAAGCACAGCAGGTCAGTCAGCATCTGAGGAGCAGGAGAATTGACATTTCATGCATAAGCCCCTCAACAGATTCCTGCTGAAGGGCATGTCCGGAACATCGATTCTCCTGCTCCTCGGATGCTGCCTGATCTGCTTTGCTTTTCCAGCACTACCTTTCGACTCTGATCTCCAGCATCTGCCATCCTTACTGTCTCCTACTATGAAACTGTGGCAAGATTTCCAGCTCCTGAACACTTTCCAGTAAATTGCAGGTGGATGTTGGATAAGGACAGGATTTGGTTATCATACAGTCCCACTGAGAAATGAGGTGCTTTGTTATCAGTTGCTGCTAGATACATACATCTTAATAACTGACCCTCAAGGTAACCTACAGGAAAGGGCAAAAGGACATTAACTGTAATGAGCCAATATTATTTGTTGCAACTGCCAGTTTATGCCAGAAATGTTTTTTGTTTTTCTCTTTACTCAACCTTTTTGGTCCTGTTTGGATTCTCGTAGAGTTCCCATTTTGGCAATCTGCACTTGGTCTCAGCAACAACTAACTGACAAGAGAAAGCCAAGGATAATGCTGCAATGTCCTGAGTGAAGTGGAGAATAGCCCACTGCTGGTTATGAGACATGACTGTGGATTTCTTGTTACCAAAAGCAAAGCTAATTCAAGAATCCATGAGAATTGACGCTGTGGTAATTATGTGGAAACAAAAATACCCAAAGTGGGGGGATGAGCTGTGTGTGGGCTTGGAGAAGCATTCACTGCCCTAGCCAGACAAGACAGATGACTCAATCAATCCCTTAGGAAATGAAGCTATGTGTATTGTTATGCCTCAGATAAACAAGATCAACAAGATCAATTCCGTGTCTAACCATCTCCAGGTTTGACTTATGTATGGTCTCTCCTGCCTGTGAAACTCACTCCACACGGTCTTTGTTTTAACAATCTTTGTTGAAAGCTACACAAAACGGAGGGAAAGTTCCAGTCTTGTCATTGCCCTATTCTCTGGGCCCTGTCCTTTTGTGATCTTAATGGATTCAAACTCACGAGATACTTACCAACTGCCTCCAGCTGAACGCTGTCATTATGCCATTTAACAATATTTAAATCAAACTCTTTAAAAAAACATAAAAAATAAAGAAAACTGAATTTTACTTTGCCTTGAGGGAAAGAGATGTAAATGAAGTTGAAGGGATGACAAAGATTGCCTATGACTCGGACGCGTGAACAAGGGAGGTGTGGGTTTGTTTAAAGCTTACAGCTGTGAGCAGTGACTGTCCAGACTTCACACCAATCTGTCAATTGAATCGAAGGCGTGCAGATGATGTGCAGGGTACTCTGGTTTTTGTCTCATTCCGACATTTTCCAAATCAGTGAAAGAGCTGGTGTACCCCTGTACTTAGTAAAGATTAAAAAGTGAAGATGTCAGCTAGTCCACAGCTGAAGGAGATTGTTTGTTTTGAATGTTTCTTGCATCTGTCTTAATATCAAGCCTTTCCATATTATGACATTGTGGAAAAATCACCCAAGGCCTGCATTCTGACTAATGCATTCAGCTGTCTGCAGCGATTATGCACAGCTGTACCACCACTGCCGGTGTAAAGCCAGCCTGTTTTAAATATTTACCATATCCTGTCTGTGCAGGTGCCTTTCCCCCACTCCCCCCTAGATCAATGCCAATGCAGTTCCCCTGCTCTGTCCATCTTCCAAGTGGGTGATGTTTAATTTATGGAAATATGGACAGGTTCCAAACATAAACACGTTAGTTCTGTTTAACACTCGGATGACGTCTCTACAGATTGGAATGCACTGCTTGAAAGAAAAGCAGATTCAGGATTATCTTCCTGAAGGGAATTGGATACAGACTTGAAAAGTAAAAAGATGTACAGGGGTCCGGAGAGAAGGAATTAAGAGCTAGGATTGGGTGTTTCTGTCCAACACAGAGCTGTGCTGGGCTGAATGACCTCTTTCTATGCCGCAAATCCAAAATCACGCCACACCAGCTTATAGTCCAACACCAGCTTATAGTCCAACACCAGCTTATAGTCCAACACCAGGTTATAGCCCAACACCAAGTTATAGTCCAACACCAGGTTATAGTCCAACACCAGGTTATAGCCCAACACCAAGTTATAGCCCAACACCAAGTTATAGTCCAACACTAGGTTATAGCCCAACACCAAGTTATAGTCCAACACCAGGTTATAGTCCAACACCAGGTTATAGTCCAACACCAGGTTATAGCCCAACACCAAGTTATAGTCCAACACCAGCTTATAGCTCAACACCAGGTTATAGCCCAACACCAAGTTATAGTCCAACACCTGGTTATAGCCCAACACCAAGTTATAGTCCAACACCAGGTTATAGTCCAACACCAGCTTATAGCTCAACACCAGGTTATAGCCCAACACCAAGTTATAGTCCAACACCAGGTTATAGCCCAACACCAAGTTATAGCCCAACACCAAGTTATAGTCCAATGCCAGGTTATAGTCCAACACCAGGTTATAGCTCAACACCAGGTTATAGTCCAACACCAGGTTATAGCTCAACACCAGGTTATAGTCCAACACCAGGTTATAGTCCAACACCAGATTATAGCTCAACACCAGGTTATTTGGAAACACTAGCTTTCAGAGCGCTGCTCCTTTGTCAGGTGTTATTGAGACTTGGAGACCTTAGGCACAGGCTCAGGCAGAGAAGGTTAACGAGGATGTTGCCTGGTATGGAAGGTGCTCGCTATGAAGAGAGGTTGAGTAGGTTAGGATTGTTTTCATTAGGAAAAGGAGTTTGAGGGGGGACCTGATTGAGGTTTACAAAATCATGAAGAGTATAGACAGGGTGGATAGAGATAAGCTTTTTCCCAGGGTGAAGGATTCAATAACGAGAGGTCACATTTTCAAGGTGAGAGGTGGAAAGTTTACGGGGAATACACGCAGTAAGTACTTCACACAGAGGGTGGTGGGTGTCTGGAACACGTTGCCAGCAGAGGTGGGAGAGGCAGGCACAGTAGATTCATTTAAGATACGTCTGGACAGATGCATTGGTAGGTGGGGAGCAGAGGGATACAGATGCTTAGGAATTGGGCGACAGGTTTAGACAGTAGATTTGGATTGGCTCAGGCTTGGAGGGCCGAAGGGCATGTTCCTGGGCTGTAAATTTTCTTTCTTTGTTCTAGGCTCTTTGGCTGGGAGTAGTTGGCCTCTCACATAGTGTCTCTCAGCGCTCTAAGTGCCATTGTGCCCACAAAGTGGCACATGAGCAGACCTGTGCAAGCCTCACCAGGCACCATTTTACTGAGGACGTTAACACAGGGAACATGATCAGAAGAATGCAGGGTAAACAGAACACAATATCAGCAGTATGTGGCACTGATTTATCCTGAACAAGCAGAGAATCGTGTCATGATGAAGTACTGATGTGGAGATGCCGGTGTTGGAGTGGGGTGGACAAAGTTAAAAATCACGCAGCACCAGGTTCTAGTCCAGCAGGTTTATTTGGAAGCACTAGCTTTCAGAGGACTGCTCCTTCATCAGGTGGTTCACTACTCTGACGAAGAGCAGTGCTCTGAAAAATAGTGCTTCCAAATAAACCTTTTGGACTATAACCTGGTGTTGAGAGTGTGGTGCTGGAAAAGCACAGCAGGTAAAGCAGCATCTGAGGAGCAGGAGAATCGATGTTTCAGGCAAAAGCCTTTCGCCAGGAAAGGGCTTATGCCTGTTACGTCGATTCTCCTGCTCCTCGGATGCTGCCTGACCTGCTGCACATTTCCAGCACCACATTCTCAACTCTGACTCCCCAGCATCTGCAGTCCTCACTTTCTCCAAGTTGATTATAACCTGTTGTAGTGTGATTTTTAACTATGATAAAATACAGAAGAGGCCCTTCGGTCTGTCGAATCTGTACTGCCCAAAAATATACCTTCACTCATCTCACTTTCCAGCCTCAACTCCCCTCCCAGGCAATGCATTCTGGTTGGCCATCAGCCTCTAGGTGAAAAGGATTTTCCTTAAAATACCCTCTCAATCTCCTGTCTTTCAATTTATATCCCCATGCTTCAGATAATGGGAACTGCTGCGTTTCAATCATCCTGTCCAAGCCCCTTATAATTTTATACGCCTCCATCAGGTCACCCCCTCAACCTTCTCCGCTCCAAAGAAACCAACCTGAGCTCAATATATATTCAGCAGCATAAGGATACTCCCCTCCCCAGCCTTGCCACCATTCTTATTTAAACGGCTCATCAAAGACTTTCAGGTTCCTGATTCTTTTCTACCGGCAACAATTGTTAAAGTGTTTTGTAGTTTCTAGAGTTCTTCAAAATTGCATAAAGTGGGGGCGTTGCAACACAGACTAAAAATCATATTTTACTCATTTCAAGAATTCTGCACAAATTGCTTGCTCCCAATTGTTGGTGCATCCCCCATGGACTACAGTACGATAGGATAAAAATGGGCAAAGGCAACATAGAACAGGACAAGCTGCTAGAAGAGTGAGGAGGATGAGGAGGAATGAGTATCAGCAAGAGGCACATCCACTCAGTGTGATCAGAAATCAACTCTACCTGCATTTCAGGAAGGACATCCTCACTGAAACTCTGTCACCTATTGCAGCCATGACTCCAGCCTCAGAGCAGGGTGCAGACGATATTGGTGCACCCTGTTTTAGCAGTAACCCCAGTTTTCCATCCACTAATGAATAAGGGATGACACTGAGCCTCTGTATTCCAAAAGAGCCGAATGTATCCCATTCTTTCTTTCAAGAGAGAAGCAGGAGATGTATTCATGATGATTTGAGGGTTTCCCATAATGCCCTTAACACATGGTGATGCTGTCGGTGAACCCTGAGGTTCATGGCACCATGAGAGATCCCACTGCCTCAACATTCCAACTATTAAAAGACCATACTTCAGTTGGCATTCTGGTCAATGTGCTGACAGTACAATGCCTCCAACTCCGCAACAATCCACAGACAATGAGAGCACCCTGAGCTTGCAGGAGAGGACTCTGATTATCCACCTGCTGCACTCAGACCGGTGGCTTCTCACTTGTGCGGCAACAGAAACCAGGACTTCGGCCAAACACGGCTGGGTCTCCACATGTGCTGATGGGGTTCTCCACCACTCCCAGGCTGGCAAGGCTGAACCCCAAGCTTCTCCCATTCATTGTCTTTTTTTTAACCTTCTCCCCTGTTTCTCACTGTGATACCGTGCCTCATTTGCAAGTTGCTTCCCAGTGCCTCAGTCACATGACCATTGCTCACGTGGTAGAGTATGGCCCAGCTATTGTTCTCACCTCAAATCTTCACACATTCTCTTCCTTCAATTACACTTAAGAATGGGGATTCCTGGCCAGTTTTGACCCAGTGCCATTGAAATAAGTTATTCCTCCTTTTGAATGCAATAGCTCCGATCAGACGTTGTGGAATTACACTTTGGCTATTTCTTCTGACTGGGATCAGATTGATTTTGCTACTGGTTAACTAATTATTATGATTGGCTACTCCTAGTTCTCCATGAATCCAAAGACTGCTAACAAAGTTGATCTAGGATCAACAGATCCATTTATGGCAGGAAAATCGATGTTTCGGGCAAAAGCCCTTCATCAGGAGTCTTTCCTGGACTAGGGGGGGATAGGACAGTATCGAGGTAGGTGGAGATGAGTTTGGTGGGGCAGGAGCATGCTGAGACAATGGGTCGGCCAGGTTGGTCAGGCTGTGGATCTTGGGAAGGAGGTAGAACCGGGCAGTGCGGGGTTCCCGGACTATGAGGTTGGAAACTATGGGTGGGAGATCTCCTGAGGTGATGAGGTTCTGAATGGTCTGGGAGATGAAGGTTTGGTGATGGGGGGTGGGGTCATGGTCGAGGGGGCGGTAGGAGGAGGTGTCTTCGAGTTGGCAT
Organism: Chiloscyllium punctatum; assembly: GCF_047496795.1. Taxonomy (NCBI): domain Eukaryota; kingdom Metazoa; phylum Chordata; class Chondrichthyes; order Orectolobiformes; family Hemiscylliidae; genus Chiloscyllium; species Chiloscyllium punctatum. The sequence goes on along the minus strand of NC_092776.1, from coordinate 7,472,843 downwards.
CTGGCTTCAGCGGTGTAGAGGTCAGTGTGCCAGACTACCACTGCACCCCCTTTATCTACTTGTTTGATGGTGAGGTTGGGATTGGAGCAGTGCGTTGTGAGGGTGAGAGGTTGGAGTGGGGGAGGGGTATAGACAGGTTGAGGCAGTTAATGTCCCGGCGGCAGTTGGAAATGAAGAGGTTGAGGGCGGGTAATAGGCCAGCGCGGGGTGTCCAGGTGGATGGAGTGTGTTGGAGGAGGGCGAAGGGGTCCTCGGAATGTGGACAGGAGTCCTGATTGTGAAAGTAAGCTCGGAGGCGGTGGAAGAAGTGTTCGATGTCACAGCGTGTATTAAATTCATTGATGCGTGGATGGAGGGGGATAAAGGTGAGGCCTTTGCTGAGGACTGATCGTTCGTCTCAGTGAGGGGGAGGTCTGGGGGGATGGTGAAAACTCAGCAGGGCTGGGAGCTAGGACATGGTGTAGGTGTGGAGCTGGGAGTGGGGGCGGAGCCTGTAACTGGAGTGGGTGTGGTGATAGTGGGAATGAAGGTAGAGTCATGAGCAGGGGGTGATGTTCCCCTCAGGGTTCTGGGGGGCAGGGATGGTGACAGTGGAATCTCTGGGAGTGGGGGGGGTGGGGGGCATGTCAGCAGAATGCAGGTGAGTGGCATTGCTGGGGGCGGAAGTGGTGGTGAACACAGCAGTAGAGGGGGCGGAAGTCACTGAGCATGTGACGTCAGCGATGACATGGGGGGCAGAAGTGATGTCACATGTGGTGCATGAGGAATTGTGAGGGGTGGAAGTGACCATGCTGGGGGTGGAAGTGATGTAATCGATCATCGTGGGGATGGTAGCTGTACCAGCCACACGACCAATGACATCCGAGCAGTTCCAGAGGCCAGGGGAATCTTCTGGAATGTTTGAGGAGTGCTGGTAATGGAGGTGGGTGTATAAAAGTTTGTTGTACTTACAATTTTTAATGTTTGAGATTGTGTTGAAATACTGTTTGTTGAGAATACGAATTCTTTGCCCAAAACATCGATTTTCCTGCTCCTCAGATGATACCTGACCTGCTTTTCCAGAACCACTCTGATCTAAACTCTGGTTTCCACCATCTGCAGTTCTCACTTTTGCCTAGATCCATTTATGTCCCATCATTGCCATGGGGGATGTCTGGTTGGGTATTCTTTGGTTCAGTCAAGGCCATTTGTCTTCTCCCAGCTCAGTCAGGGCTGAGGCACCAGAGGAGGACCAAAGGATGAGTCAAAGACCATCACTTGAGACTGTGCCAGACAGAGGCGAGTCTGTGGGAAGGATTCCAACATTTTGAGAACCAATCGCAACAAAAATGAGGAGGAAAATGTGAGTGAAAGAGAGAATTGGCCGAGTAACCCACAAACCTGGGTCTAATGTTCAGAGACATGGGTTCACGTCCCATTCTGGCAGCAACTATATACAGTGAATGAAGAAATTCAAGGATAGAAGGTGTCACCAGCATCATTCAGTAACGTTCTTCACAGAAGGAGATTTGTTGTTCCCACCTGAGCTGGCCCTACCTGTGACTCCAGAGCAACAGCAGTCTGGTTAATCTTTAACTGCCCTGTGTCAAGACTAAATTAGCCACTCTATTGTAAATCAAACCATTACAGATAAAGGTATAACTGCACTCAATACACAGTCTTCAACAATCAACAGGTAATTCTCTCTCTTCATAGCTCTCCTAAAGCTTTCTCAAGATAATTACAAATGGGCAATAAATGCTGGTCTAACCAGCAGTGCCCATATTATGAATTAATAAATAATTAATCAGTGTGGATTAACAACATGCTGCTTAAACTCGAGAGAACTGACTTTTGTGATGAGGGAAAATTTCTCACTAATAATGAAATGTGATCCAACTGTTAGCTTGTTTCAACAATTCAGTGTATGATTGAATACATAGTCTCTGCTTTGCCTGTTTAATGATGGTCTTTGTAATTATACCTTGATTTAAAGAGCCTTTCTTTCCTGCTTTTAACCTGTACAAAATATTACATGTTTCTGGAAAAAATTGAACAAAGCATCAATAATGTTTAAAAGTGAAGCTTGTATTTATATCTCTGTAATCTCCCCAGCTCCCGGTCCTCCGAGATCTCTGTGCTCCTCCTTGAGTACTTTGAATGTAATCTCTCCACCACTGGTATCAAGACACCTCCTGACATCTCTCTGTCTCTCTAACTCGCTTTCCCCTTCTTCAAACTCCATCTTTGACTCAGCACTTCCTCGGGGTATCATATTTTGTTTGTAAGGTTCCTTGAAGCATTTACATTTGAGGGGCTATACAAACAAAAGTTGTTGTCGAATGTGGAAGATGTCAGCAGACACAGATAGAAAAAGAAATTAATATCCCCTCAAAAAAAATTCACTATGAATCTAAGCAATCAACTTACATCATCTCACTGGGTATATTGGGACTGAATAACCAGTGTCCTTTCAATTTACTCTTGCCTCCCCCTAACTCCATCCGCGTTTCTTCCAATGATTAAGTTAATGTTTATACAATTTAACACCTCACTATTCATTTGTCTGAATGAATGAGATTCAGATTTCTATGGTTAAACATTTATTACTGCCTACATAGGAGATGTACACATCGAACGATGATGCACAGCTCAAACTTTATTGCGAAGACAGCCATTTTATTAAGACAGCTATTTTCTACTGATAACAAGGTTCCAAACTGCTATTTCTACAAATAATAGATTCCAAGCTGAAGGTTACACATTTACCCATCCATATCTCTGTTCAACAGTGTCATATCATCTACATTTCAGGCTGGTGCACATGTCTATATTATCCAATCATATTCAAAATAATGCACATGATTATATTAACCAATAATAGCCTTATGTTCACATCTTCTAGCTGTGGGTAATTACTCGTGATTACCAGGAAACGTATACTGTATCTTTTTCCCTTTTCATCTCAATGGATGAATCTTGGGCCATAGAATTTCATGAAATCATAGATTTCATAGAATCTTACACTGTGGAAACAGGCCCAACAAGTTCACACTGACTCTCCGAAGAGCAACCCACCCAGACTCATTCCTCTATATTATTCACCTAACTTACACATCCCTGAACACTACGGGCAATTTAGCATAGCCAGTTCATCTAACTGGCACATCTTTGGAGTGTGGGAGGAAACCGGAGCACGCGGAGGAAACCCAAGCAGACAGGGAGAGAATGTACAAACTCCACACAGACAGTCACCTGAGGCTGGAATCAAAGCCGGTGCTAAACACTGTAACACCGTGCCAATGTGCCACCCCTTCTTCCTGATGTTGGGCAAAGGAGTTGAGGATTGAACCAGTCCCTTTGTACACAGTTTGAAGTACTGACCATGGTGTGTTGAAGCCTCAGAAAACCTTGCTGCGTTGTGGAAAGGATTTGTGTGGGAGTTAAGATTTGGCAGAAGTGTTCAGCTCAGAACAGCTAGGATAGATGGAAGTCCAGGTGGCACTGTGGGTGTTTATTCTGATTTGTAAGATACCAGAAGTGAGATTCAGTAGCAATCAGGAGAGATAGATCAGATTGAGGGCTCTTTGTTCTAGAAAAGAGGCTGAAGGGTGACCTGTCAGAAACCTTTACAATTCTGAAAGGGTTTGATCAGGTAGACATGAGGAAATGAGTTTCCATTTGTACGGTAGACCAGAATATGAGGTCATGAGTACAAGGTAGCCACTGGTAACTTTAAAAGGAATTTGAAACAAATATCTTTGCATAGAAACCAAATGGCTGTGGAACTCACCACCATCAGGAGTACTGGAGATGAATTGTATAAATGCATTCAATGGATATTAGATATCCATTGGGCGGCACGGTGGCACAGTGGTTAGCACTGCTGCCTCACAGCGCCAGAGACCCGGGTTCAATTCCTGCCTCAGGCGACTCTCTGTGTAGAGTTTGCACATTCTCCCCGTGTCTGTGTGGGTTTCCTCCGGGTGCTCCGGTTTCCTCCCACAGTCCAAAGATGTGCAGGTCAGGTGAATTGGCCATGCTAAATTGCTCGTAGTGTTAGGTAAGGGGTAGATGTAGGGATATGGTTGGGTTGCGCTTCGGCGGGGCGGTGTGGACTTGTTGGGCCGAAGGGCCTGTTTCCACACTGTAAGTAATCTAATCTAATCTAATATGCACAAGAAAGAATGGGTTCAAAGGCCAGTTGGTGTGTGGAAGCCACGTTGGAGTATGGCTCATACAGATAACAAAGAAAGGAACACCAACACAGTGTGGAATTGAGAGACTGATACGATACTGAGCAGGACGGAAAAGAATTGGAGGTCTAGATACAAAAGGCAAATCCAAAAGAACATGAAAGTGATTTCTTCACAGAGAGATCAGCCAAAGCACTTTCATCATTGAACCTCAGTATCACATTGGGCAAGAGGAGGCCATTCAACTCATTGAAACCTTGCTTTCTCTAGAACATAGAAAAGTACAGCACAGAACAAGCCCTTTGGCCCACGATGTTGTGCTGAGGTTTAATCCTAATGTAAAATATAATAACTTAACCTACGCACCCCTCAACTCACTGCTATCCATGTGCATGTCCAGCAGTCACTTAAGTGTCCCAAATGACTCTGCTCCCACCACCACAGCTGGCAACGCATTCCATGCATTCACAACTCTCTGCGTAAAGAACCTACCTCTGATGTCTCCTCCAAACTATGACCCCTCATACCTGTCAATCCTGCCCTGGGGAAAAGTCTCTGGCTATTAACTATCTAGTCCACTCATTATTTTGTATACCTCGATCAGGTCTCCTCTGTTCCTCCTTCTCTCCAGAGAGAAAGGTCCGAGCTTATTCAACCTTTCTTCATAAAGCAAGCCCTCCAGCCCAGGCAGCATCCTGGTAAACCTTCTTTGCACCCTCTCCAAAGCCTCTATATTTTTCCTATAGTAGGGTGACCAGAACCGGACACCATATTCCAAGTGTGATCTCACCAGGGACTTGTAGAGCTGTAGCAAAACCTCATGGCTCTTAAACCCAATCTCCCTGTTAATAAAAGTCAAAACACCATATGCTTTCTTAACAACCCTATCCACTTGGGTGGCAACTTTGAAGGATCTATGAACTTGCACACCCAGATCCCTCTGTTCCTCCACACTGCCAAGAATCTTGTCTTTAATCCTATATTCAGTATTCGAGTTCGACCTTCCAAAATGCATCACTTCACATTTCTCCAGGTTGAACTCCATCTGCCATTTCTCAGCCCAGCTCTGCATCCTGTCTATGTCACGCTGCAGCCTGCAGTCACTCTCGATACTATCGATGACACCTCCAACATTTGTGTCATCTGCAAATTTATTAACACACCCCTCAACCACCTCATTCAAGTCATTTATAAAAACTACAAAGAGCAGAGTCCCAAGTACAGAGCCCTGCGGGACCCCACTCAACACTGACCTCCAGGCAGAATAATTTCCATCTACAACCACTCTCTGCCTTCTGTCAGCCAGCCAATTCTGAATCCAGATAGCCAAATCTCCCTGTATAGCCATACTTCCTGACTTTATGAATGAGCCTACCATGGGGAACCTTTTCAAATGCCTTGCTGAAGTCCATATACAGCACATCCACTGCTCAACCTTCGTCGACCTGTCTTGATACCTCCTCAAAGAACTCAATAAGATTTGTGAGGCATGACCTGCCCCTCACAAAGCCATGCTGACTGCCTTTAATCACACTATGCTTTGACAAATATAGTCATAAATCCTATCCCTCAGAATTCTTTCAAAAACTTTGCTGACCACAGACATAAGACTGACTGGTCTGTAATTGCCAGGGATTTCCCTATTACCCTTCTTGAAAAGAGGAACAACATTCACCTTCTTCCAATCCTCCGGTACGACTCTCGTGGAGAGTGAGAAGGCAAATATCCTCGCCAGCGGCTTAGCAATCTCTTTTCTCGCTTCCCGGAGCAGCCTAGGATAAATCTGGTCTGGCCCTAGGGACTTATCAATCTTAATGTTTTCCAAAATTTCTAGCAGATCAACTTCATCAGTCTTGATCTGGACAAGACTGTAATCCAGCTCCTCTAAGTTCTCATTCACAACAAAGTCCCTTTCTTTAGAGAAAACTGAAGCAAAATACTCATTTTGAGCTTTGACAAAGGGTCAGTTCAACTCGAAACATCAGCTCTTTTGTCTCCTTACAGATGCTGCCAGACCTGCTGAGATTTTCCAGCATTTTCTCTTTTGGTTTCATTTAGGGCTTCCCCTCTCTGCTCAGACTCCACACACAAGTTCCCTCCACTATCCCTGATCGGCCCTACCTTCTCCCTGATCATTCTCTTATTCCTCATGTATGAGTAAAACGCCTTTGGATTCTCCCTGATCCTTCTTGCCAAGCCTTTTCCGTGCCCCCTCGTGCCTCTCCTCAGTCCGTTTCTGAGGTCCTTTCTAGCAAGCCTGTAATCCTCTAAAGCTGTGCTAGATCCTTGCTTCCTCCACCTTACATAAGCTGCCTTCTTCCTTTTGATGAGAAGCTCCTCTGTTCTCATCATCCAAGGTTCTTTAATCTTACCCCTTCTTACCTGTCTCAGAGGAACAAATTTGTGCATCACTCGCAACAACTGCTCCTTAAATAGTCTCCACATGTGTGCTGTGCCCTTTCTGTGGAACAATTCCTCCCAGTCTGTACTTCCCGACTCCTGTCTGATAAAGTCAATTTCCTTTTCCCCAATTAAATATCTTCCCTCGGTGACTGCTCCTTTCCCTCTCTATGCTAAATGTGAGGCAGTTGTGATCACTTTCACCAAAGTGCTCCTCCATCACGAGATCTGACACCTGTCCTGGCTCGTTGCCAAGCATCAAATCCAAAATGGCTTCTCCCCTAGTCGCTCGGTCTACATACTGAGTAAGGAAACCCTCCTGAACACACCTGACAAAAACTGCTCCATCCAAACCATCTGCATTTAGGAGGTTCCAGTTGATATTGGGAAAGTTGAAATCACCCATAACAACAACCCTGCTACTTCTGCATTTTTCCAGAATCTGCCTGCCTATGAGATCTTCAATCTCTCTACTGCTATTAGGTGGTCTGCAGAAAACCCCCAATGTGGTGGCTGTTCCCTTGCTGTTACTAACTTCCACCCATACTGTCTCAGTGGACAAACCTTCCTTAACAACCTTCGTTTCTGTAGCTATGATGCACTCTCTGATTAGCAATACTACACCCCCTCCTCTTTTTCCCTGTTCTTTTTAAACGTTCTAAACCCTGGAACATCAAGCAACCATTCCTGCCCCTGTGAAACCCACGTCTCCATTATGGCCACAACATCATAGCCCTAAGTACTGATCCATGCTCTAAGTTCATCACTCTTATTTCGGACACTCCTTGCATTAAAGCAGACACACTTTAACCAATCCCTTTGTTTCATCGCGTTAGAAACCTTCCCAATAGATTCACTACATCCTGTCACTGCCCCATCTGCAACTGTCCCCCTCTCAGACATATGGTTCTGATTCCCACCCCCCTGCCAATCTAGTTGAAACCTTCCCGAACCGCACGATCGAATCCCCCACCCAAGACATTTGTGCCCCTCCTGTTCAGGTGCAACACCATCCTTCAAGTACAGGTCCCACCTTCCCCAGAAGGTATCCCAATGGTCTAGGTATCTGAAGCCCTTCCTCCTGCACCAGCCTCGCAGTCACATGTTAAGCTGCATTCGCTGACTGTTCCTCATCTCACTATCTCGTGGCACCGGTAGTAAACCTGAGATCACTACTCTCCTCGTCCTGCTCTTCAGCTTCCAACCTAGATCTCTGCAATCACTTTTCACATCCTCAGTCCCTTTCCTGGCTATATCATTGGTGCCAATATGTACCACGATTTCTGGCTGCTCACCCTCCCCCTTCAGAATCTTGTAAACCCGATCGGTGACATCCCGGACCCTGGCACCAGGGAGGCAACATACCTTCTGGGAGTCCCATTCCTGATCACAAAACCTCCTGTCAATCCGTCTAACTATTGCATCCCCTACCACTAGCACTTTTCTATTCTCCCCCCTTCCCTTCGGAGCCTCAGTGTCAGGCTCAGTGCCAGAGACCTGATAACTATGGCTTTCCCCTGGTAGGCCATCCCTACCAACAGTATCCAAAACGGTATACTTCTTGCTGAGGGGAACGGCCACAAGGGATCCCTGCTCTGATCATCGGTTCCCTTTCCTCCCCCTGACAGTAACCCAGCTGTCCTTATCCTGTGTCTGGGGAGTGACCACCTCCCTGTACATCCTCTCAATTTCCCCCTCATATTCCCGGATGATCCATAGTTCATCCAGCTCCAGCTCCAGTTCCCTAACTTGGTTTTCGAGGAGCTGGAGTTGGGTGCACTTCCTGCAGATGTAGTCGGCAGAGACACGTGAGGTGTCTCTCACCTGCCACATTCTACAGGAGGAACATGCAACTGCCCTAACATCCATATCCCGCTACTCTGAAAGCCCACACAGAACTAAACAAGGGAAGAGAAGGAAAAAAAATGAGAAACCTGAAAACTTACCAAGTTTACAGACTCTTAGTAAGGTTAGAGGAGGTGGGTGGGGGGGAGGCCCTACAGTGTAAGTTCTCGGGTTTAGATCTCACCCACTTAAAAACTTCCCAGCAGTCCTTCGCTCCTCCCTCACACCTCTCGGCAAATCTCTTTTCTCTTTGAGAAAAGTATCCAATTAGTCTCACTTCCCTGCCCTTTATGCATTTCCAAGGATATATCCTGTTTCCTTTTGGGAGTTTCCGACTGACTCTGCCTCCAACCCTGTATCAGACTGTGCATTCGAGATTGAGATTTCACCAGGCAGAGAAGAGGACTCATGTGCTGAAGGAGCCTCTAATGCCATTTACAAGTTCGCTGATGACACCACCATAATTGGTCAAATCTCAGGTGACAACGAAACATACTACAGAGGGGAGGGGCCGACCTGGAACCATGGTGCACTGAGAACAACCTTGCTCTCAATGCCGGCAAAACCAAGGAACTTATTATTGACTTTCAGCCGGATGTTACTCATGCTCCCCGCCCCCCCCTACACATTAACAGCACAGAGGTGGAATGAGTGGTGAGTGTCAAGCTCCTGGGAGTGGTCATCAACAACAAGCTTTCTTGGACTCTTCATGTGGACGCACTGGTTACAAAGGCCCAATAATGTCTCTTTTTCCCTAGGCAGCTGAGAAAATTTGCCATGATGGCAAATACCCTTGCCGACTCTTACTGGTGTGCCATCGAGAGCATTCTGTCCGGATGTATCACTGCCTGGTATGGCAACTCTACCATTCAAGATCGGAGACGGTTACAGAGAGTGGTGAACTCGGCCCAGACAATCACAAAGGCCAACCTCCCATCCATAGAATCCATCTACCAGGCCCGCTGTCAAGGAAAGGCCTCCAGCATTCTCAAAGATCCATCCCACCCTGGCAATGTTTTCTACAACCTCTACCATCGGGGAGAAGGTACAGAAGCCTGAACACATGCACCAGCCGGTTTCGTAACAGTTTCTACCCTACTGTTGTTAGAATACTGAATGATCTCACAAACTCTTAACATTCGCCTGTACCTGTGTTTTGGTTTTGCTGCTGTTTACCTATTATTTAATTATCTATGCTATTTTACTATGTGGGTGGCACGGTGGTTCACAGTGCAAGGGACCCAGGTTCAATTCCCTCCTTGGGTAGTGGTCTGTGTGGAGTTTGCACGTTCTCCCTGTGTCTGCGCGGGTTTCCTCGGGGTACTCCAGTTTCCTCCCACAATCCAAAGGTGTGAGGTCAGGTGAATTGGTCATGATAAATTGCCCATAGTGTTAGGTGCACTAGTCAGGGGTAAATATAGGGCAGGGGAATGGGTCTGGATGGGTTACTCTTCAGAAAGGGTCAGTGTGGACTTGTTGGGCTAAAGGACCAGTTTCCACACTGCAAGGAATCTTATCTAATCTACCTGTATTGCTCGCAAGACAAAGCTTTTGTCTGTGCCTCGGTACACGTGATAATAAATTCAATTCTGCAAGTGTTGGAACACTTAAGAGCAGGTTTGCTGAGAGCTATCAGAGGTAAGAACGTCAGCAGGGGCGTGTGGCTGAAGGATGTTCAGGAGATCATTCTGGAATTGTCCTCCCAGCATTAAACCTGGTGCTTTAGTCTGCCTTTCAGTTCTCCTTGCTGCCCTGAAGATGGTGGGATATAATGTTTGATGAGTCCATGGACAAAAGCAGCCCCTCTAAGGATCACTTGTCCTGTGTGAGACCACCACTAGGACATGAGGAACAGCAGGTTATTTGACTGTGCTGTGGGATAAGGTTGAGGGTGCAGTTTGCGGGACAGGGTATCATAACCCCATCTCAGTCCTTGTCTCCGCACAAACCCACTTTCTAGCACAGAACACTGCAGATGTTGGAAAAACTGAGACAAAGAAGAAAAGGAACAAACAAAAGCATTTAAGGAGAAACCCAGGGATGGATGAGAGGTCCAAAACTTCAAATGGGTTTCTCTCTCTGACTGACCCTCTGAATTTTCCCATTTTCTGGTAGTTGCCCATGGGAGGGGTTGGTTTCCCCTCCTACCTCACCCAGGGCTGTTAAAATCGTCAGCCAAGCAATACCCACACACCACCTGTGCCAAACGCTGACTGATATTCACTCCAGCCCCTGCCATCCCCTCTGCAAATCATTCCCTTTGACCCTGCCAGAATAAGTGAGCTGAGCTAATTGCTGCGCAGACCCAGGAGGAAATAACACTCTGCTCCACAGACACTCACCAGAAAATGTGCTTTCAAACTATTTTTTGTGTGTGACAGCAGATTTCAGCAATGAAGTGTATCCATCGCTTATTTCAGGAGAAATATGTTGCAATACCAAGTGATTATGTAGGTCAAGCTGTAGTTACTGGGTTCTGATTTTATGCTTGGGAATTCAGCTGTTTGATCTTGTCAGGCACTTTGAACTATCTGCTGATTTAGAACAATATGGAACATTTTAGCTTAGTACTTTGATCTCTTTTAAAGTTTTAACATCTCGGGGAGTGAAATCTATTAAAAATTTAACACATATGCTTTAAGTTTCAGATAAGACCTAATTTTTCCAAAGTAAAAGATATTTACAGCCGCACAGTAATTAAATCTTTGATTTATGCTCCAAAGTTGAATCTCCGTGCATATAAATTGATGGAGTGAGCTTTGATTTTTATTTGTCTGTAAAACTTTGAAGCCTCTGCCTTGCGTGAATTTGCAAAGTGTCACATCTCAAACATATCCATCACGTTTCAAGGTGGCTTAGTCAAAAGAAATCATTGATTCTGATGTCTCACAGGTTTAACAAGAAAGCAACTGATTCATAAAGAAAGAAAAACTCATATTTATTTGTGTTTTATGGAATCTCTCAGAGACATCAAAAGCACTTGGCATGCACTGATTTATTTCAAAGTCTAGTGACTTACACAGTTCATGGCTGTGTTTCCATGTGTGTCACAGCCAGGAATAAGACCAGTGACCATATCTTTGCTGCACGTTAGGATTATGTCACGGAACCCCAGGCCCAGAGATAGAAGCAGGCACAGTTAGGGAGAGGTTATGGGGAGAAAGCAAGAAAATGGGGTTGAAAAACCTATCAGCCATGATTGAATGGAGGAGCAGACTCAATGGGCTGAATGGCCTAATTTCTGCTCCTACAGTCTTATGGTCACAGTTCAAAGCACTCTCTGTTCTACCTTTGAATAAGCTTGTGCCTAGCCAGTGCATGGAAAGAGCCAAGTAGGACCTCAAATTTTAAACTTAATGTTGATCTCCCTCTCTGTGAACCTTCTCTGCAGCAGTAACATTGTATTCCTCACTCTGTTCTATTACCTTACAGGTTTTGTATGGTATCATCTGCCTATATTACATGCAAAGCAAAACTTTTCACTGTACCGTAGTAAATGTGACAATGGCATGTCAAATTAAATCAGATTTAAGGTCATATCTGAAAAGCAGTAGCCCTACCAGTCCGAGGAAAGCCAGTGGATAAAGGGGGCGCAGTGGTAGTCTGGCGCACTGACCTCTACACCGCTGAAGCCAAACGCCAACTCGAGCACACCTCTTCCTACTGCTCCCTCGACCATGACCCCACCCCCTATCACCAAACCATCATCTCCCAGACCGTACAAAACCTCATCACCTCAGGAGATCTCCCACCCACAGCTTCCAACCTCATAGTCCGGGAACCCCGCACTGCCCGGTTCTACCTCCTTCCCAAGATCCACAAGCCTGACCACCCTGGCTGACCCATTGTCTTAGCATGCTCCTGCCCCACTGAACTCATCTCTACCTACCTTGACACTGTCCTATCCCCCCTAGTCCAGGAACTCCCCACATACGTTCGAGACACCACCCACGCCCTCCACCTCCAAGACTTCCGTTTCCCCGGCCCCCAATGCCTTATCTTCACCATGGATATCCAATCCCTCTACACCTTTATTCGCCATGACCAGGGCCTCCAAGCCCTCCGTTTTTTCCTCTCCAGACGTCCCCAACAGTACCCTTCCACTGACACTCTCATTTGTTTGGCTGAACTGGTCCTCACCCTTAACAATTTCACCTTTGAATCCTCCCACTTCCTCCAGACCAAAGGGGTAGCCATGGGCGCACGTATGGGCCCCAGCTATGCCTGTCTCTTTGTTGGCTATGTAGAACAGTTGATCTTCCATAATTACACCGGCACCACTCCCCACCTCTTCCTCCGCTACATTGATGACTGCATTGGCGCCACCTCGTGCTCCCGCGAGGTGGTTGAGCAATTCATCAACTTCACCAACACATTCCACCCTGACCTTAAATTTACCTGGACTATCTCTGACACCTCGCTCCCCTTCCTGGACCTCTCCATCTCCATTCGTGACGACCGACTTGACATTTTTTACAAACCCACTGACTCCCATAGCTACCTGGATTACGCCTCTTCCCACCCTATCTCTTGCAAAAATGCCATCCCGTATTCCCAATTTCTCCGCCTCCGCCGTATCTGCTCCCAGGAGGACCAGTTCCACCATAGAACACACCAGATGGCCTCCTTCTTTAGAGACCGCAATTTCCCTTCCCACGTGGTTAAAGATGCCCTCCAACGCATCTCGTCCACATCCCGCACCTCCGCCCTCAGACCCCACCCCTCCAACCGTAACAAGGACAGAACGCCCCTGGTGCTCACCTTCCACCCTACAAACCTTCGCATCAACCAAATCATCCACCGACATTTCCGCCACCTCCAAAAAGACCCCACCACCAGGGATATATTTCCCTCCCCACCCCTTTCCACCTTCCGCAAAGACCGTTCCCTCCGTGACTACCTGGTCAGGTCCACACTCCCCTACGACCCACCCTCCCATTCTGGCACTTTCCTCTGCCACCGCAGGAACTGTAAAACCTGTGCCCACACCTCCTCCCTCACCTCCATCCAAGGCCCGAAAGGAGCCTTCCACATCCATCAAAGTTTCACCTGCACATCCACCAATATCATTTATTGTATCCGTTGCTCCCGATGTGGTCTCCTCTACATTGGGGAGACTGGGTGCCTCCTAGCAGAGCGCTTTAGGGAACATCTCCGGGACACCTGCACCAATCAACCAAACCGCCCCGTGGCCCAACATTTCAACACCCCCTACCACTCTGCCGAGGACATGGAGGTCCTGGGCCTCCTTCACCGCCGCTCCCTCACCACCAGACGCCTGGAGGAAGAACGCCTCATCTTCCGCCTCGGAACACTTCAACCCCAGGGCATCAATGTGGATTTCAACAGCTTCCTCATTTCCCCTTCACCCACCTCATCCTAGTTTCAAACTTCCAGCTCAGTTACTGTCTCCTTGACTTGTCCGACCTGCCTATCTTCTTTTCCACCTATCCACTCCACCCTCTCCTCCTTGACCTATCACCTTCATCTCCTCCCCCACTCACCCATTGTCTACTCTCTCCCCACCCCCACCCTCCTCTAGCTTATCTCTCCATGCTGCAGGCTCACTGCCTTTATTCCTGATAAAGGGCTTTTGCCCAAAACGTCGATTTCGCTGCTCGTTGAATGCTGCCTGAACTGCTGTGCTCTTCCAGCACCACTAATCCAGTATTTGGTTTTCAGCATCTGCAGTCATTTTTTTTACCTCGTTGATTTTAACCCTACTGCGAATCCTCTTGCAAGGATGCCTGCCTTGAAGAAGTTTTCCCCCTCTCTCTACAAGAATCTCAGGGAGTCCCTCTCCCACTGCAACTCCCAGGTCATTTCCTCTGCTCAAAAGCTCTTCAACCATGTTGTGAAACAAACTCACTACCACAGCCACATTTGTTTCCTCAGTGCCTGCCTCCGGAACCAACTTATCCCACACGGACTCCAGACCACCTTTAAACCAGCAGAGTTCGGACCCGAACAGGACAAACAGAACAGACTACAGATTCAAAAACACCAGCAACGGTTCTCCTTCAGGATCCTCCGCTCCACGTTTGCAGCAATGCGCCGGCACCTAACCTCTCTCCAGTCAGTCCTGCCTCAGCTGAGGGCCACACTCTCTCAGAATTGCAAAGGACCCACTGTGTACTACATCCTCAGGAGAATTCATACTCTCAACAAACAGTATTTCAATTCCATCTCAAACATCAAAAACTGTAAGTACAACAAACTTTTATCCACCCACCTCCATAACCAGCGCTCCTCAAACATTCTAGAAGATTATCCTGGCCTCGAAAACGCCATTAGCCATGCGGCTGACGCAGCTACCACCCCCACGCTGAGTAATGATGTCACTTCCGCCCACATCATGGCCACTCCCACAGCCACTTCCGGCCCTCACATCATCGCTGATGCCACACGCTCAGTGACTTCCGCCACCCCTACTGCCATGATCACCACCACTTCCGCCCCCACCAGCGCCATTCACCTGCATTCTGCTGACACGCCCCCCACAGACCCCACTCTCACTATACCCACACCCCAGAACCCCGAGGGGAACACTACCCCTGCTCATGCCTCCACCCCCATTTTCCCCCCCACTATCACACCCACTCCAGGTACTGACTCCGACCCCACTCCCAGCTCCACACCCACACCAGATCCCAGCTCCCGGCCCTGCCGAGTTTTCACCATCCCTCCAGACCTCCCACTCACTGAGGACGAACGATCAGTCCTCAGCAAAGGACTCACCTTCATCCCCCTCCGTCCACGCATCAATGAATTTAATACACGACGTGACATCGAACAATTCTTCCATCGCCTCTGCCTCCGAGCTTACTTTCACAATCAGGACTCCCGCCCACCTTCCGAGGACCTCTTCGCCCACCTCCAACACACTACATCCACCTGGACACCCCGCGCTGGCCTATTACCCGCCCTCGACCTCTTCATTTCCAACTGCCACCGGGACATTAACCGCCTCAACCTGTCGTCCCCCCTCCCCCACTCCAACCTCTCACCCACACAACGCGCAGCCTCCCAATCCCTCTGCTCCAATCCCAACCTCACCATCAAGCCAGCGGATAAAGGGGGCGCAGTGGTAGTCTGGCGCACTGACCTCTACACCGCTGAAGCCAAACGCCAACTAGAGCACACCTCTTCCTACTGCTCCCTCGACCATGACCCCACCCCCTATCACCAAACCATCATCTCCCAAACCATACAGAACCTCATCACCTCAGGAGATCTCCCACCCACAGCTTCCAACTTCATAGTCCGGGAACCCCGCACTGCCCGGTTCTACCTCCTTCCCAAGATCCACAAGCCTAACCACCCTGGCCGTCCCATTGTCTCAGCATGCTCCTGCCCCACTGAACTCATCTCTACCTACCTCGACACTGTCCTATCCCCCCTAGTCCAGGAACTCCCCACATACGTTCGAGACACCACCCACGCCCTCCACCTCCTCCAAGACTTCCGTTTCCCCGGCCCCCAACGCCTTATCTTCACCATGGATATCCAATCCCTCTACACCTTTATTCGCCATGACCAGGGCCTCCAAGCCCTCCATTTTTTCCTCTCCAGACGTCCCCAACAATACCCTTCCACTGACACTCTCATTTGTTTGGCTGAACTGGTCCTCACCCTTAACAATTTCACCTTTGAATCCTCCCACTTCCTCCAGACCAAAGGGGTAGCCATGGGCGCACGTATGGGCCCCAGCTAAGCCTGTCTCTTTGTTGGCTATGTAGAACAGTTGATCTTCCATAATTACACCGGCACCACTCCCCACCTCTTCCTCCGCTACATTGATGACTGCATTGGCGCCACCTCGTGCTCCCGCGAGGAGGTTGAGCAATTCATCAACTTCACCAACACATTCCACCCTGACCTTAAATTTACCTGGACTATCTCTGACACCTCGCTCCCCTTCCTGGACCTCTCCATCTCCATTCGTGACGACCGACTTGACACTGACATTTTTTACAAACCCACCGACTCTCATAGCTACCTGGATTACGCCTCTTCCCACCCTATCTCTTGCAAAAATGCCATCCCATATTCCCAATTTCTCCGCCTCCGCCGTATCTGCTCCCAGGAGGACCAGTTCCACCACAGAACACACCAGATGGCCTCCTTCTTTAGAGACCGCAATTTCCCTTCCCACGTGGTTAAAGATGCCCTCCAACGCATCTCGTCCACATCCCGCACCTCCGCCCTCAGACCCCACCCCTCCAACCGTAACAAGGACAGAACGCCCCTGGTGCTCACCTTCCACCCTACAAACCTTCGCATCAACCAAATCATCCACCGACATTTCCGCCACCTCCAAAAAGACCCCACCACCAGGGATATATTTCCCTCCCCACCCCTTTCCGCCTTCCGCAAAGACCGTTCCCTCCGTGACTACCTGGTCAGGTCCACACCCCCCTACGACCCACCCTCCCATTCTGGCACTTTCCCCTGCCACCGCAGGAACTGTAAAACCTGTGCCCACACCTCCTCCCTCACCTCTATCCAAGGCCCTAAAGGAGCCTTCCACATCCATCAAAGTTTCACCTGCACATCCACCAATATCATTTATTGTATCCGTTGCTCCCGATGCGGTCTCCTCTACATTGGGGAGACTGGGCGCCTCCTAGCAGTGCGCTTTAGGGAACATCTCCGGGACACCTGCACCAATCAACCAAACCGCCCCGTGGCCCAACATTTCAACTCCCCCTCCCACTCTGCCGAGGACATGGAGGTCCTGGGCCTCCTTCACCGCCGCTCCCTCACCACCAGATGCCTGGAGGAAGAACGCCTCATCTTCCGCCTTGGAACACTTCAACCCCAGGGCATCAATGTGGACTTCAACAGCTTCCTCATTTCCCCTTCTCCCACCTCATCCTAGTTTCAAACTTCCAACTCAGTAATGGTCTCCTTGATTTGTCTGGACTTGTCCGACCTGCCTATCTTCTTTTCCACCTATCCACTCCACCCTCTCCTCCTTGACCTATCACCTTCATCTCCTCCCCCCACTCACCCATTGTACTCTATGCTACTCTCTCCCCACCCCCACCCTCCTCTAGCTTATCTCTCCATGCTGCAGGCTCACTGCCTTTATTCCTGATGAAGAGCTTTTGCCCAAAACGTCGATTTCGCTGCTCGTTGGATGCTGCCTGAACTGCTGTGCTCTTCCAGCACCACTAATCCAGCCCTGCCAGTCCCGTCAACACTGCATTGATGAGCAAAGCCTAGATGATGTTATTAGAGTAGGGGTTGACTCCAATGAGCATTTAGCTGAGCGGTATCAGAGCTACCAAGCTGCTCTTGGCTTTTTGTTGCTCCTTTGCAGTGGCTCAGAAGTGAAGTCAAGAGCTCCCAGGCTATTTGGAAAAGAACTGGCCAATCACACTGTCACACACAGCCCTCCAAGGCGGCTGTTTGCATTTCTAAGCAAGCACAATTCTTTTGAACAGGAAGCTGTACCTCCCCAACCTGCCCATTCTCAAGGCTCTTCAGAGATAAATACACGTCCCCCCCACTCCTCACCCCAGCCAGAACTAACACTGACGTCGGTAACACATCTTTAGGTACAAGGGTAGAATGTTTGCACTGGCACAGATGGGGCTCAAACAGAAGGAAACAGGGACAGAATAGAAAGGCCACAACATACTAATCACAAATGCAGGAACATGAGACTGGGAATTTAACTTCAATATTTTGTAGAGACTCAAAACGTATGGCAAAAGGATATGGCCACACAGTCAATCTACTGCCACAGGCAGAGGCTTAGGCACACTGTAATCAAGTCTATATTTGAGAAAGGAGACATGTGCGATTGTAGTGATGACAGAGCAATCACCCCACTGTCTGCCACTGGGAAAACCATTGCAAGGAACGTCCTCAGTCTCCCTCTCCTAGTGGTGAAAGAACCCTTCCACAAAAACCTGACAATCAGATCACTCAAACAATTTGCTACTTGATTTTGCCTGTGTGTGTGCGTCTGTGTGCGTCTGTGTGTATGCATGTGTGTCTGCAAATGTGTGTGTGTTTGTGTGAGTGCATGCGAGTCCGCGAGTGTATGTGTGTGCCTGTGTGTGTGAGTTTGTGTGTGAGGGCATGTGTTCTGTGAGTGTGTGTGTGTGTGTCTGTGTGAGTGCATGTGTGTCTGCGAGGGCGTGTGAGTGTGTCTGTGTGCCTGTGTGTGTGTGAGTGTTTGTGTTCTGTGAGTGTGTGTGTGCGGATGCACGTGCATAGGAGTAGCAGTAGACCCATTCCAGTAGGTCATGAGTTCATGGCTAATCCATGACATAACTCCATTTCCCAACTTCACTCACTGCACTTTCATACTTTTGGCTAACCAAGTGCAATTCATCACAGATTGGAAATTGACAAAACATTCTGTATATGTATGTACATGTGTTTTTGAATATCAGTGTGTGTGTATGTGTATGTGCTTTTGTGTGTATGTGTGTGTGCATGTGTGTCTGTGTCTATGTGTGCCTGTTTGTGTATGTGTCTGTGTCTGTGTGCCTGTATATGTGTGTATGTGTTTGTGTGTGCCTGTTTATGTATATGTGTATGTGTCTGTGTGTGCCTGTGTGTGTTTGTGTATGTGCCTGTGTGTGCCTGTTTGTATGTGTGTGTGCCTGTTTGTGTATGTGTGTATTTGTCTGTTTGTTTATGTGTATGTCTCTCTGTGTACCTGTTAGTGTATGTGTCTGTGTGTGCCTGTTTGTCTATGTGTATGTGTCTGTGTGTGCTTGTTTGACTATGTGTATATATCTGTGTGTGCCCGTTTGTGTTTGTGTGTATGTGTATATGTGCACCTGTTTGTGTATATGTGTGTGCCTGTTTGTGTATGTGTCTGTGTGTGCCTGTTTGTTTATGTGTATGTGTCTCAGTGTGCGTGTTTGTGTATGTGTATGTCACTGTGTGTGCCTGTTTATGTATATGTGTATGTCTCTGTGTGCGTGTTTGTCTTTGTGTGTATGTGTCTGTGTGTACCTATGTGTCTGTGTGTGCCTGTTTGTGTATGTGTCTGTGTGTGCCTGTTTGTTTATGTGTATGTGTCTCAGTGTGCGTGTTTGTGTATGTGTATGTCACTGTGTGTGCCTGTTTATGTATATGTGTATGTCTCTGTGTGCGTGTTTGTCTTTGTGTGTATGTGTCTGTGTGTACCTATGTGTCTGTGTGTGCCTGTTTGTGTATGTGTCTGTGTGTGCCTGTATGTGTACGTGTCTGCGTGTGCCTGTTTGTGTATGTGTATGTCTCTGTGTGTGCCTGTTTATGTATATGTGTATGTGTCTGTGTGTGCCTGTTTGTGTATATGTATGTCTCTGTGTGTGCTTGTTTATGTATGTGTGTATGTGTATGTGTCTGTGTGTGCCTGTTTGTGTTTGTGTATGTGTCTGTGTGTGCTTGTTTATGTATGTGTGTATGTGTCTGTGTGTGCCTGTTTATGTATATGTGTATGTGTCTGTGTGCGCCTGTTTGTGTTTGTGTATGTGTCTGTGTGTGCCTGTTTGTATTTGTGTATGTGTCTGTGTGTGCTTGTTTATGTATGTGTGTATGTGTATGTCTCTGTGTGTGCTTGTTTATGTATGTGTGTATGTGTATGTCTCTGTGTGTGCCTTTTTATGTATATGTGTATGTGTCTGTGTGTGCCTGTTTGTGTTTGTGTATGTGTTTGTGTGTGCTTGTTTATGTATGTGTGTATTTGTCTGTGTGTGCCTGTTTGTGTATGTGTGTGTGTGTGTGTCTGTGTATGTGTCTGTGTATGTGTCTGTTTGTGTATGTGTGTATGTGTCTGTGAGAGCCTGTTTGTGTATATGTGTTTGTGCCTGTGTGTACCTGTTTGTGTATGTGTATGTCTCTGTGCGTACCTGTTTGTGTATGTGTATGTGTTTGTGTGTGCCTGTTTATGTATATGTGTCTGTGCATGCCTGTTTGTGTATATGTGTTTGTGCCTGTGTGTACCTGTTTGTGTATGTGTATGTGTGCCTATTTGTGTATGTGTATGTGTTAGTGTGTGCCTGTTTATGTATATGTGTCTGTGCATGCCTGTTTGTGTATGTGTGTATATGTCGGTTTGTGCCTGTTTGTGTACATGCGTGTGTCTGTGTGTACCTGTTTGTGTGTGCCTGTTTGTGTATGTGTGTGTGCCTGTTTATGTATATGTGTATGTGTCTGTGCATGCCTGTTTGGGTCTGTGTATGTGTCTGTGTGTGCCTGTTTGTACACGTGTGTATGTGTGTGCCTGTTTGTACACGTGTGTATGTGTCTGCCTGTGTGTGTCCAAATGTGTGTACATTTGTGTGTGTGTGTAGAAGTGTGTATGTATGTGTGTAATCTGTGTGTGTGTACATATACGTTTGTATGTGTCTGCCTGTATGTCCAAGTGTGTATGTATGTGCGTGCATGTGTGTGCATGTGTGTGCGTGTGTGTGTGTGTGTGTGTGTGTGTGTGTGTGTGTGAGTGAAAGAGAGAGAGAGAGAGATAGTATTTGTCATCTTCACCTTCTTGTCTAGTGGCCACAAAAGTACTCAGACTTCACTCCAACTTAATTGAATCCCAGGGGGTGAATGTGTAAGGAATAAGCTGAGGTTTTGTGTGGTAGGAGAAGATTACCATTAACGTCAGCAAGAACTGCAAAACCACAGCAGGAAGTCACAGGCAGAAGAAAGTATTTCAGACTCACACAAATAGCAATGAGAGAAGTCGAGAAAAGAAAAGATAAATGAAATATAAAAGTACTTGTATCCTAAACAAATAAGACAAATTTGCCTTGGGTGGTACAAAAATATAAATATATTCTGTATTGTTAAGTTATATTTAGAATTATTTTCTGCAACACGTTGATTCCAAATGCTGAGTACTATGTTAATCTTCTACAGTAAATCCACTTTTTAACAATCAGATTGCGAAAGACAATTATTGCTGCCTTCAGTTCAAAGCCTTGATGCAGTCATCATTGACAGAATGATGTTCCCATGTTACAGTTATCATTCAGTGACATTATCAATCTATTCCTTTCCTGAAAGTATCATACATAGCAATGTGAATTCTTTTGGTGATTAAAAAGTAGTGGGATTTGTTAGTTCAGCTGTACAAGTCTCAGATTGGATCATTTGGTAATGTTCTTACCTTGGACTGAGAAGATCTCTGAGTTCAAACTGTACGCCAGGCATGACAGATGAAAGATGTTCTGAAAACAACAATTGCTGGAGATCACAGCGGGTCAGGCAGCATCCAGGGAGAGAGCAAGCTAACGCTTCGGAGTCTAGATGACGCCTCATCAGAGCTGGATTGAAGTGTGGAGGGGGCAGCGTTTATACAATAGTTGGTGGAAGCAGGGTGGTATAGGGTGATGAGGAGCAAAGATATTGATAGTTCAGATTAAGTGATTAGAATGTGAGAATGACAGAACAATTACCAGATTGGAAAAAAACAGACACTGGGAGTGGGGGGATGGGGGAGCGGAGAGAGGACATGGTGACAGAGAATGTAACAGCTCAAGCTAAAAGCAAGGGAACGAATGGGAGTTGGTTCACAATTTGAAAGTATTGAACTCATTATTACGTCCAGAAGGCTGGAAAGTGTCCGGTCCTATGAAAGACATTCCATATTTTGTTTGATAGCCATTCCTGTGATCTGCCTTCAGAGACTTTACAATGTCAAATACAACTTGCTCTTGTTTGTTATTAGAGTATGTCGTGGTATTTTAGAACAGATACAATTTGAAGTAATGAAAATGTTTGAGAGCATTCCGAAAGATGATTGCACTGAAATCTCTCAAATATTCAAAAGACTTGATTAGTTATATGTCTGAGGGCTGATTCCATTGTCTGGAACTCATCAAATAGTGGGTTGGCCATTTACTGAGATGAAGAAGTAATCTTGTGTGCAGAATACAGTCACTTGCCAAATTTATCCTCTGTGGTATTGGAAAGACCTCTGATTTATTTTTTGTTCAACCCATGTGTGAGACTATATCCGACAGCCATTACCACGTAAGGACCGAACTGTTCTGACTGATTCTGTTTTGTTCACGAATAACAGACCGCAAATCAGATTTCAAGAAAACAACGAGAAATAAGTCACATCACAATGATTCATGTGATTGGCTGTGTGTCTTACAATGCAAAGTGTTGTAGTTATAATATTAGTACTTCTTACATTTTTTTGTGTAGTAATTTTTGGTGGCTTTTTAAAATTTATTCTTTTTGTGGGATGTGGGTGTCACTGGCTGGGCCCAGCATTTATTGTCTGTCCCTAGTTGCCCCTTGAGAAGTTGGAGGTGAGCTGCCTTCTTGAACTGTTGCAGTCCACCTCCTGTGGGTTGACCCACAATGTCCTTAGGGAGGGAATTCCAGGATTTTGACTCAACAACAGTGATTTATATCCAAGTCAGGATGGTGAGTGGCTTGAACGAGAGTTCGAAGGTGGTGATGTTCCCGTATATCTACTGCCTTTGTCTTTCTAGATGGAAGTGGTCATGGGTTTGGAAGGTGCTGTCTGAGGATCTTTGGTGAATTTCTGCAGTGCATCTTGTAGATAGCACACACTGCTGCTACTGAACATTGGTGGTGGAGGGAGTGGATGTTTGTGGATGTGGTGCCAATCAAGTTGGATGCTTTGTCCTGGGTGGTGTCAAGCTGGTGCCTGTAGTTACAGGATAAAAGGTGCTATTGAAATAATGAGGGGAGTTGTTTGTAGCCATAGTAAGCTGTACATGTCAGCAGAGTCCCAGTACTGGCCAATCTCACCTCTGTGTTACAAAGACTCTGGGTTCAAGTCCCACTCTATTTCCTGTGACAAAAAGTCACGGCTGAATTTCCAGTGAGTGAATTTTGGATGTGATGTTAAACTGAGAATCTATCTACTTTGACAGGTGGGCATAAAAGATCCAATGGCATTATTCTGAAGACAAGCAAGAACTTTCTCCTTGGGGTGACCTGGCCAAAATTTATCCCTCAATCACCTAACCCGATATTGCCTTTTTGTAGAGCACGTTGTGTGCACCTTGGAAGTCACCTCTCCTTATAACAGTACATTATACATTATAACAGTAATTACATTTCAAAAATCCAGAACAAGGAGTTGATCCAGACTGAGTGTTACAGACGGACACATTCCAAGGTCCAGGATGAGGTGCTGAGGGATTCACTAAAGCCTGGAGCAGTTGCTCCAAGGTGCAATGGGGAAAGACCACCGTCTGACATCTTTCTGCTGAAGGTAAATGAGGGTCTGTTTCAGTTACCGGACCCTCCCAGTGCCTCAAATGTGTGTAAATATAATGATGCACAAGTAAGAGATGCCGTTGATTTGTTTAGATAGAGTCAAACTCCAACGTCTGTTTGTCACATAGATAAGCAACGGTATAGAACCGAATTCCATGGTATTTTTTATGAATAAAGCACATTTTTGAAATAA
This sequence comes from Chiloscyllium punctatum, assembly GCF_047496795.1. Classification (NCBI taxonomy): domain Eukaryota; kingdom Metazoa; phylum Chordata; class Chondrichthyes; order Orectolobiformes; family Hemiscylliidae; genus Chiloscyllium; species Chiloscyllium punctatum. Next base: position 7,449,014 of record NC_092776.1, on the reverse strand, counting down.
AAGAACTTTATTAGCTCCAAAGTGCTTTGAACAACTGATAGTCATAAAAGCTGAAACACAAATGCAAGACTTTCTTTCATTCCTATCCACCAGGTAAGAACCTCGCCATAATTTTAAAAGTTTTTAACGAGAATTAAAATGATAATTAATCATAATTTCTCTAACCTCTCTGTATAACCTGGTCCTCTCAACATCTTAGTGAATCCATTCAACACCCTTTCCATCATTTTAACCTCATATTCTAAAGTCATATTCTAACTGCTGTCTAGTTACTGTTCTCTACAGGTTCAACATTAATTCATTCTTTGTTTAATCTAGTCTCCGTGATACATATTTGGGCAAACTTAGTTTGACAGTGGAGCTGCATAAATATTAACAAAGTTGGAAAATATGAGTTACTGTCAAGACAAAATGTGTTCTCGTAGGTTGGAGGGAGAATTTGTTAAACTTGTATGAAACACTGGTTCTGCATCAACGAGAGTATTGTGTCAATTTCTGGAAGTCACACTTTATGAAGGATATGAGAACCTTGGGGTAGAGACTCACAACAATGCTCTAGGGCTTGAAAGTCTTTAGTTATGTTGATAATGTTATGAACAGATCCTGAGCAATGTTCCACAAGATGCGACAGCTCCCAGATGGGATACTCCAAATTGTGAAAACCTTCCTTGGTGAGGACGGATGAACTGACTCCCCTTCTTTATCCACCTGCCCGTTCGGTTGGTCGCAATGAGGTTAATTTATACCTCATTGGTACATTTCTCCCTGACCAAATGAATTTAAGTTTGAAAAGGAATCAATTTAACCTGGTTTCCTTGAGTTAACAGAAGTGTGCATTTATTAGTGACTAAGTACCAAAAGGATTAATAAAGCAGAACACATGTACACACAGATTAGGGATAGGACGTCAGTCCAAAGAACATTAACAGATGTACAGACCAGTCTCAGTGAGCCATTCATGCAGCATAGTTAGTGGAACATTGAAAGTTGGGCAGTCACTTTCAGGAGTATTGACTTCTCAGGGTTAGTTGAAGTCTTTTTGTCCTATTTCCTTTGAATATTGAATGTTCGGCAACACTCACAGCAAGAGAGTCTTTCCATCCTGTGTCTTTTTGAATGGCTTGCTAGTGAGTTGACTTCTGGTTGTCGGAATGAGAGAGCAGTTTTAGCTGCAATGCAGAGGTGACAAGGTGTGGTTCTTTGACTGTGGCCTTCACTGGCACTTCATCCAAGCTACTACACTTGTACCTCAGTTCACTAGCACACTTTTTCCCAGTAGCGTACCACATCAGGGTTATAGTTAGTTTTTAATCCAGTTTCTGTATATTCCTGGAAGTGCAAACATAAGAAATGTCCGCAAAAGGTGGTTTTATGATGAAAGTCAGGGAGATAGTCAACTCCTTTCTTATTTCCTGTTAAGTCTCTTTCTCTCTATTAGAGATTTCCCTGCTGCTCTGCAAGTACAATATTCCATGGGTGTCTCACAGGCATTTGTCAGACAACACTGAATTTACATCTACAGTCTCTTTAATATATAATACTTGTCCTTTCTTTTAAAAAAAAAGCATTTTGGAATTAAAAGTTATAAAAGTGTCCATTGAATTTTGAGCTTCTGATTCATTGTTATGACAATAGATTGGAGAAGTTGGGACTGTTGTACTTGGAGAAGTGAAGGTTGAGAGAAGTTTTGATTGAGGTGTTCAAAGTGATCAGGCATCGGACCGATTAAGTAAGAAGAGACTGTTCCCACTTGGAAAGTTGAAGAATGAGAGGTTTAAGATAGTTGGGAAAAGAACCAATGGACTCAGGATGAAAAACCTTCCCGCGCAGTGAATGGTCAAGGTTTGGCATGTGCAATCTGAGAGTGTGATGGATGCAAGTTCAGTTGAGACTTTCAAAAGGGAATGATACTATTATCTGAGAAAGAGGAACTTGGAGGATTTGTGAGAGAAGATGGTACATCACACTCAGTGAAATGCTGAATTGGAGAGCTGCTGCTGACACGATGGGTCAAATGGCCTTCATTGTATCATTGAATTTGTAGAATCACTACAGTGTGGAAACAGGCCATTCGGCCCAACAAGTCCACACCAACCCTCCAAATAGTATCCCACCCAGACCCATTCCCCTGCCTGATTACTCTACATTTCCCCTGACTAATGCACCTGACTTACACATCTCTGGACACTATGGGCATGGCCCATAGCATGGACACTAGCATGGCCAGTTCACTTAAGCTTCATGTCTTTGGACTGTGGGAAGAAACTGGAGCACTTGGAGGAAACTCATGCAGACATGGGGAGAATGTGAAAACTCTTTCATTGTTGTAACAATTCCATGATTCTGAAATAAGGGAACATACAGCAAAAGAGCTTCATAAGCTAAATGGAAATAGATTCCTTCAGTGATTAAGCAATAATGCATTAAGCTTGTCTGGATAATTGCAAAGAAAGCCACATTCTCATTGAGACACGGAAAAGTCTTTGATTTGTGTTTTGAGGAGAGAGTTAAGGTGATACAGGGTGGGTGGGGGAAGTTGCAAAATCTTTGACAAGGAGTAGAACAAACCCACTAAAATGAAAGGCGCAGGTACAACGGAATCCGCTGCAGGGAGAGGTGTGACCATCTCAGGCTGTTTGAATGAAATGAGATGAATGACAGTGCAGTGACAGTTAACATTCTCAATGTTCACCTGCTTGTAGTTGAGCGACACATTTTAAGGCGGATCTCCCCACATCTTCACTCCACCTGCCAACACTAACAACAACAATTGCATTTGTACAGCACCTTTAATGCAGTGAAAAACCTTTCCTCAGGAGCCATTAACAAGTCAGTTGTAAGGCCGAACCACATTCCAGGTAATGTTGGGGTAGTTGAGAAGAAGCTTAGTCAAGGAAGTAGAGTTTTCTTTTTAAAAATGTCTCTTAATTAAGACAGGTGCAGAGGCAGTGATTAGAGAATTGAAATCCATAGCTCAGCGTATTTGTAGCTGAAGGCAAGGTCACCTTAGTGAAGCAATTAAAACTGACAATGTGGACAAAGTTAAAAATCACGCAACACCAGGTTATAGTCCAACAGCTTTATTTGGAAGTATTGGTTTTGAGGCACGGCCTCTTAACCACCTGATGAAGGAGCAATACTCAAAGTTGTTGCTTCCAAATAAAGCTGTTGGGCTATGATTTGGTATTGTGTGATTTTTAACTTTGTCCACCCCAGTCCAATACTGGCTCTTCCAAATAATGTAGACAAAGCCAGACTGAGAGATATATATGGAACTGAATGTATCCATGCAGCTAAGCTCTGTAAATTTCTACTTTGGAAATAGAACCAGTCTGACTCAAGATTGGAACACCGATAGACACTTACCTCACACCTTTAACGTATTGTCTGAGCTGAGATATCATCTTTGTTTTTACAAAATCTGAAGTTATCTCGGGAATGTGACGTGAAAAAGTTCTGGGATTTACATTTAAATGAGTCAACACCTGCAACCCATTCTGAAAGATGAAAGACTTAACAGCAATCTGGGTGTGTTCAATATTTTGTATCAGTTGCATGACCTGCATCAGCTGTGGTTACCATGAAGGTTACCATGGGCCAATGGGCTGAGGAGTGGCAGACGGAGTTTAATTTAGATAAATGTGAGGTGCTGTATTTTGGAACAGCAAATCAGAGCAGGACTTATACACTTCATGGTAAGGTCCTGGGGAGTGTTGCTGAACAAGGAGACCTTGGAGTGCAGGTTCATAGCTCCTTGAAAATAGAATCACAAATAGATAGTGAAGAAGGCGCTTGGTATGCTTTCCTTTATTGGTCAGAGCATTGAGTACAGGAGTTGGGAGGTCATGTTGCGGTTGTACAGGACATTGGTTAGGCTATTTTTGGCATATTGCATGCAATTCTGGTCTCCTTCCTATTGGAAGGATATTGTGAAACTTGAAAGGGTTCAGAAAAGATTTACAAGAATGTTGCCAGGATTGGAGGATTTGAGCTGCAGGGAGAGGCTGAACAGGCTGGGGCTGTTTTCCCTGGAGCGTTGGAGGCTGAGGGGTGACCTTATAGAGGTTTATAAAATCATGAAGGGCATGGATAGGGTAAATAGATAAGGTCTTTTCCCTGGAATGGGGGAGTCCAGAACTAGAGGGCATAGGTTTAGGGTGAGAGGGGAAAGATATAAAAGGGACCTAAGGACCAACTTTTTCTCGCACAGGGTATTACGTGTATGGAATGAGCTGCCAGCCCCTGGTGTCTGGTACAGTTACAATATTTAAAAACCATCTGGGTGGGTATATGAATAGGAAGGGTTTAGAGAGATAAGGACCAAGTGCTGGCAAATGGGACTAGATTAGGTTGGGATATCTGGTCAGCATAGATAAATTGGACTGAAGGGTCTGCTTCTGTGCAGTACATCTCTATGCCTCTATTTGTCAGAGCGTGGGACAGTGAAGCTGCCTGGGAGAGAAGGGTGGACTGCAAGAGATTCACCAGAATTTGGTTGACTTGTGAGCAGTTGCAGACATCCAGTTGTCTTCGCTTTTATAATCGCATCTCTCCAGCAACTTAGCCACGAGAAGCCCCTCCATCCTGAGCACTGTTCTGTTTTATCATCGCTATCGTGGAGAGTGCTGTTGTAAACATCCCCTGGGAACAGGTCCATCGTTCCACATCTCTCTCTCTCTCTCTCTCTCTCTCTCTGTGCATTCTTACTGTGTAGCTGTTCACTGCACAGCCTCCTCCTCAGAGTCACTCCCTTCCAATATTTTATTGTAACAGAATGTTCTAACTCCTTCACATCAAAGGATTTAACCAAGTGCATTCTTATTCTGAAGTGATTTACTAGGGCAGATATAGAGGGGCTGTGATGGGGCTGTTAAACATAAGCTAGTTGCTAATAAATTTGATATGGAATTCAAAAAACCCTCAAAAGTATTTTAAATGTAGTCAGAAGTTACACAACACAGATTATAGTCCAACAAGTTTATTTGAAATCACAAGCTTTCAGAGCTTCTCAAGGGGCAACTAGGGATGGACAATAAATGCTGACCAAGCCAGAAACACCGACACCCCATGAGTGAGTATTAAAAACTAAGGTGGTAGGGTAAACTGAGGGAGGGGTGGGAGCAACTCATGTGGAGTCTAACTGCCAGTAGGGATCAGATGGGCTGAATGGCCTGTTTCTGCGCTGTATTTTTTTTAAACTGTCCCCTTCGTCCCGCCATGAGTTACAAAGTTAAAAATCACACAACACCAGGCTATAGTCCAACAGGTTTATTTGGAAATACAAGCTTCCTGATGAAGGAGCAGTGCTCCAAAAGCTAGTGCTTCCAAATAAACCTATTGGACTATAACCTGGTGTTGTGTGATTTTTTTTAAACTTTGTCCACCCCAGTCGAACACCGGCACCTCCACATCTCTGAATGAACCAGGCTTTTTCTCCTGTGGATTTTGGGCTCAATGGTGTTCTGAGTGATGGGCCTTCATCAGAACCCTCCAGCTAAAAGCAATCCTGCAGTCAGAAACTTCAGTGTGACGGTAAAGTGAGTTGGTTTCAGCCAGTTTGTGTTTTGGTCAGAAGCACACAGAACAGAGCTCCAGCAGAATCTCCACTGCTGGGAGACGGAACCCTCATCCGGACTGACAGGAAATGTCCAACTGATTCACCCAGCGAGCGTGTGACCTAGTTCAACATGTTAGGGGGATTGGAGAAGACATCCTCTGTCACAGGGACACTTTTCATGAGGTACATGGATCTGCATGGGTGAGTTTGCTAGAGCCATCTCAGATTTTGGTCCCCTCACCATTCAAGTTGCAGAGTATTTAAAGCATAGAAAGAGGCCCTTGAGCCCGTCATGACTGTACTGGTCATCAAACGTCCATCTTTTCTAAACCATTTTCCAACAAAGCTACAGTGTTTTAAGTGTTGACCTAAATAATGAGGGTTCCTGAAACATTACCTCTGATTTCTCTGTACAGACCTGCTGAGCTTTTCCAGCAACATCTGTTTTTGTTTCTGATTTACAGCAACTTCAGTTCTTTCGGTTTTTATTTGGTGACCAGCGCCTTCGCAACCCCCACCTCCAAACTTCACTTATTTTCAAACCCCATAAACCTGCAGGGAGAGGGTAAATAGAAGGAGGTGACTGTACTGGACATGAAGGAAGGAAATTGCAGAGTTGAGGACGGAGTAGTTGGAGAGCGGGGAAATAGCATGAACCATACTAAGCTGGGAATAATCGAGACAGGAGTCGGTGAGGAGGTTGTGGAGAGAGAGTAAATAATGAAGGTTTAGCAAAAACTCCAGGGCATCCTTGTGAGACTGAGCAGTGCTGATTAAAGGGGAGGGGGGTGACATAGTTTGGGGCGGTCGGAAATCAAACTCACGGGGACTTCCCCAAAAAAGCATTGGAAAAATTGAACAGGGGCCACACATTAGTTTTGAGTGGCATTAGGTTAATATCACCAAATTGTGCACAAGTTCCTATTCCATCTGCAATTTTTTGCAAGACTTTTTGAATTGTTACTAAAATAATGGTTTATTAATGATAAATCACTGCAATTTCTCCACCACTGATTCCTGATGAAGGGCTTTTGCCTGAAATGTCGATTCTCCTGCTCCTCGGATTCTGCCTGACTGGCTGTGATTTATCAGCACCACACTCTTGACTCTAATCTCCAACATCTGCAGTCCTCACTTTCACCTTCGCCACCACTGTGCCTATTGTCTTGCCTTATCAGGAATTACTGTGCAGTCTTTTAGATTAGATTCCCTACAGTATGGAAACAGGCCCTTCGGCCCAACAAATCCAAACCGACCCTCCAAAGAGCAACCCACCCAGACTAATGCACCCAACATTATGGGCAATTTAGCATGGCCAATTCACCTAGCCTGCACATCTTTGGACTGTGGGAGGAAACCGGAGCACCCGGAGGAAACCCACGCAGACACAGGGAGAATGTGCAAACTCCACACAGACAGTTGCCCAAAGCTGGAATCAAACCTGGGACCCTGGTGCTGTGAGGCAACAATGCTAACCACTGAGCCACCGTGCCGCTGTCTTGTGTATTTTGCACTTATGCACTTTATGCTGCCCTGTGTATAACAGTACTCTTGTGTAATTTGTGCTGTCCATGTAGCACCTTGGTCCTGGAAGAATGCTGTCTCGTTTTTACCGTATCATGTGTATATGGTAGAAATGACAAATAAAGCTAGTCTTGATTCTTGACTCTTGAAGTCCAGTCCCTGCTGTGTGCTGCAATACAGCCTGAGGGGACCAATCCTCAGATTACACTTCAGTTTAAAGAGTAGTAACTGTACAACAACCCTTTCGGCAATGATCATTTACCCTGAGCTCAACTAATTTGGCCCAACCCAGGCACCAATGCTGGATGTCTCTGTGGTCTGAATGAATCACTTTGTGCACTTAATGACTGAGCCACCAGGAGTCCTCACAGAGTTGACTTATTGAAGGGAAGGGAAAGCTGCAGAAACCTCTTCACTTTGTCCCTCACCGACAGACCCAGCTGCTCATTTCCAGTCAGATCATGCAGAGCTTTAGATAACAAGCCAATGACTCCAGGCATTTGGTCAATTAGAATATTCCCACATATCAAAATGCCATCGATGTTAACTTGATCTATTCTTTTGGATGCTAATCATTTGAGGGCCGTGCCCTTTTATTTTGGAATTTTATGAACGGTGGGCTGAACAAAAAACAAAAACAAAGAAAATTCCAGCACAGGAATAGGCCCTTCGGCCCTCCAATCCTGCACCAATCCAGATCCTTTATCTAAATCTGTCGCCTATTTTCTAAGGATCTGTATCCCTTTGCTCCCTGGCCATTCATGTATCTGTCCAGATACATGTTAAATGATGCTATTGTTCCTGCCCCTACCACCTCCACCCGCAACGCATTCCAGGCACCCTCTACCCTCTGCGTAAAGACCTTTCCACACGTATCTCCCCTAAACTTTTCCCCTCTCACCTTGAACTCGTGACCCCTAGTAATTGAGTCCCCCACTCTGGGGAAAAGCTTCTTGCTATCCACCCTGTCTACACCTCTCATGATTTTGTAGACCTCAATCAGGTCCCCCCTCAACCTCCATCTTTCTAATGAAAATAATCCAAATCTACTCAACCTCTCTTCATAGTTAGCACCCTCCATCCCAGGCAACATCCTGGTGAACCTCCTCTACACCCTCTCCAAAGCATCCACATCCTTTTGGTAATGTGGCCACCAGAACTGTACGCAATATTCCAAATATGGCTGAACCAATGTCTTATGTGAGTGTAACATGACCTACCAACTCTTGTACTCAATACCCTGTCCGATGAAGTAAAGCATGCCGTATGCCTTCTTGACCACTCTACTGACTTGCATTGCCACCTTCTGGGAACAATGGATCTGAACAACCAGATCTCTCTGTACATCAATTTTCCCCAAGACTTTTCCCTTTACTATATAGTTCACTCTTGAATTGGATCTTCCAAAGTGCAAATTGCATTTATCCGGATTGAACTCCATCTGCCATTTCTCTGCCCAACTCTCCAATCTATCTATATTCTGCTATATTCTCTGACAGTCCCCTTCACTATCTGCTGCTCCACCAATCTTAATGTCATCTACAAACTTGCTAATCAGGCAACCTACACCTTCCTCCAAATCATTTATGGATATCACAAACAACAATGGTCCCAGCTCGGATCCCTGTGGGACACCACTGATCACAGATCTCCACTTTGAGAAGCTCCCTTCCACTACTACTCTCTGTCTCTTGTTTCCCAGGCTGTTCTCAATCCATCTAGCTAGAACACCCTGGACTCCATGTGACTTCACCTTCTCCATCAGCCTACCATGGGGAACCTTATCAAACACCTTATAGAAGTCCATGTTTATGACATCTACAGCCCTTCCCTCATCAATCAACATTGTCACCTCCTCAAAGAATTTTATTAAATTGGTAAGACATGACCTTTCCTGCACAAAACCATGCTGCTCATCACTAATAAGCCCATTTTCTTCCAAATGGGAATAGATCCTATCCCTCAGTATCTTCTCCAGCAGCTTCCCTATCACTGACGTCAGGGTCACAGATCTGCAATTACCTGGATTATTCCTGCTTAAACAAGGGGACAACATTAGCAATTCTCCAGTCCTCCAGGACCTCACCCATGTTCAAGGATGCTGCAAAGATATCTGTTAAAACTCGAGCTGTTTCCACTCTTGCTTCCCTCAGTAATCTGGGATAAATCTCATCCAGACCTGGAGACCTGTCCACCTTAATGCCTTTAAGAATACCGAACGCTTCCTCCCTGCTTATGCTGACTCGACATAGAGTAATCAAAAATCTACCTCTAACCTCAACATTCGTCATGTCTCTCTCCTCAGTGAATACCAGCGCAAAGTACTCATTAAGAATCTCACCCATTTTCTCTGACTCCATGCAAAACTTTCCTCTTTTGTTCTTGAGTGGGCCAACCTTTTCTCTAGTTATCCTCTTGCTCCTTATAGATGAATAAAAGGCTTCAGGATTTTCCTTAACCCTGTTTGCTAAGGATATCTCATGACCCATTTTAGCCTTCTTAATTCCTCATTTCAGATTGGTCCTACATTCCCAATGTTCTTCCAAAGCTTCATCTGTCTTCAGTTGCCTAGACCTTATGTACGCGTCCTTTTTCCTTTTAGCTAGTCTCACAATTTCACCTGTCATGACTGAAATGAGAAAGAGCTGTTTTGAAACCAATCTTTGAAAGGAGTGACTGCAGTGTCTCGTAGCACCGACAGCAGGCAACACATAAACAGCCGCTTGATCAAGCGACAACTAACAGCTGATTTGAAGGCTCAGGAGGTAGATGCAGCTCGTGTTGGCAACAAGAGGTTGATTGATCTATGGACTAGTGACCACTTATCAATGAAAGGCAGCTTTTCTACCTGCCAAGAGCAGTGTGATTGGTTCTCAGGTAACTGAACAGATTGGAGCTGGAAACAAGTTACAGAGAGAGAGAGACAGACAGAGAGAGAGAGAAGTGTTCAGTTCTTCCCAAGCTTAGGAGTAATCTCTCACTATTCTCTGCAGTCAAAATCTAAAAAAAAACCCACTTTATCTTCCTTGCAACAGTTGTTGATTTTTAACTGAAAGGTTAGAGTGAACCTTATGTCTGTCACCAACCAGTGGGAGCATCTGGAGAAAGATGACAAAAGCAACATGCCGGCAGCAAGGAATCACAAAGATCATCTCAACGACAGTACCTGGAAATAAAGACATCTGACCTGTCTTTCCTCCTTTGTCTGTAATCTATTTTACTCTGTCTGACTGTGTGTAAAAGGGAGTTTATGTTGGGGTTAATGTATTAATGTATGCCAGTGGATATATCTGTTTACTTGGAACTAGACTAGTTATAATAAATATTGTTTTTGTTCAGTCCAGAAACCTAATCTATGCTTTCTATTCACCTAAGTTTGCAAATCAGGTAAATTGGGGAATTGTGCATTTTTTAAACAATCTTTAGCTTTTGTGGTGACTCTGGGATTAGTGAGACTCGATTTCCAGTGTGTGCCTCTCGTTGGGAGGTGTAACAATAGCTTGCCTTTATGAGCTGCATTATAGAGCAGGCAGGGTGTGTATTTGGATCTGGACCTCACAGCCTTGCACTGTGCTGGAGACAGGTTCAATTGAGCCACTCAATGAGACATTAGGTGCCTATTTAAAGATATAAAAAATTCAGAGTTGTATGGCAAAGGCATTCAGGGAGCTAGGGCAGTCATAATGGGTCGAAACATCCCCTTCCACACCATAACGATTCTGTCATTCTGTGATGGTGTATATGTCTCGCTCTGTTGTTTGTGTTCATGGCCTTCGTACATCCTGTTCCAGACATGTCCGGAAACTGTGAAAACAGTTTTGAATCTAATTAAACAACTATTAATTGTGTGTTATTAACTCATACTGTGTACACACTGTTATCAACATAACTGTGAAAAGTGAGTTAACAAGCCTGTGAACGGGATGTAATGGACTCACTTTTCAGTGAATAGTATTTTATTCACTCTGTGAATACTGTGTGTTATTAGCACACAGCGCCTGTTATGTTTTACCTTATGAGGCCCCACATCAATGAAAACAAACTGCGCAGTGTACACACTTCAGTGGAGAAAGGCTCCACATTAAATAAACAACAGGCAAGCCAGCACCAGAAATCTGCATTTTGCACAAACAGCTACTTGTCAGGCAAGGTGGTTCAGAGTGAGGAAAATCAGCCCTGGCTTTGTCTACTCACCCAGTCCCTGCAGCTTGTGATGCTACTGAGCCTCTTGTTACCAGTTTTGTACAAACACCTGGATCCTTATCTCATTATTCTATAGGTCATGAGACGTAGGAATAGTAAACCATTCAGCCCATTGAGTCTGCTCCACTATTTATCAAGATCAGGGATGACTCCATTTTCCTGCCGTTTCCCCAAACCCTTGATCCCCTTACTGATTAAAAATCTCTCTATCTCAGTCTTGAATATACTTAATGGCCCATCCTCTGTGATAATGAATCCCACAAATTCACTACCTAGTGAGAAAATAAATTCCTTAGCTCTGTCTTAAATGAGTGATCCTTTATTCTGAGACTATGCCCTCTGGTCCTGACCTCAGTCAGTCTGGGACCTGGGCACGTGGGTCAACGGTTAACCTGTTTGTATGGGTTTATGTTTCCCCAGCGCTTTCCTGGTGCTGACTCACTTGAAAGGAATTGTCGAGCCAATGGTCGCCCAGTTTATAGTACAAGATGATTAATGCCTGTGTTCATTCAACAGGAAGATAAATAGACAATACATTAACTAGGTGCATCACTCACTTAAATCAGCAGCAGCCATTTCTAGGTCAGTGCATAATAAGTGATTTTTCATTTTCTAGGTGTAGTTGAAGAGAACATCTAGCTATGCCAACAGAAGAATTTGCATTGATATAGCACCTTTCAAATTTCACAGCCAGTTAAATACTTTTGGCTACAAACACAGAAAATGCTGGAGAAACTCAGCAGGTCTGGCAGCATCTGTGGAGAGGGAAACAGAGTTGACCTTTCGAGTCCATTGTGACTCTTCTTCAGAACTGAGGAACTTTGGCTGTGGTGTTGCTGTTGTAATGAAGGAAAGGCAGCGGCCAATCTGTGCACAGCAAGTTCCCAAGTTCCCTTTGACGAGGTGTGGATGTTGCTGGCAAAGGGCAGCATTTGTTGTCCATCTCTAATTGCCCTTGAACGGACTGACTTGCTTGACCATTCCTGAGGACAGTTAAAAGTCAATCATTTTGCCGTGGGTCTGGAGTCACATATAGGCAAGACCAGGTGAGAAATGTAGAGTTCCTTCCCTGAAGGATGTTAGTGAGTGGTTTAACAATCATGGTCATCATTAACCTAGCTTTTGTTTGAAAGTTAGGCTCAGCCTTTACCATTTCCCATGGTGGGAATCGAAACCACATTGCCAAACCTTCTGGATTGCTAATCCAATGATGTTACCATGACATCACCTCCCAAGGTAACAGGAGATCCTTTCCCCAGCTTTAATAGTTCAATTGAAAACTGACATCTCTAACAATGCAGCACCCTCCCAATATCCTACTGGATGCATTGGTCCACATTATAAGCTCAGGGTTATGTAGTAAGACTTTCATCAACAATAAACCGCGACACATAAACACATGGATTGAGTTAAAAAGAAAATGGTTAAGAAAATGTACAAATCAATTTCTGGGTTCTGTGATGAGCAAATGGTGGAACTGTGAAACCAGTAACACTGCATTGGTTGAAGCATTTCATTTCAAAATACATGGTTCTGTGAGTTAGCTAACAGGTTTTCCTCCTGTTTCCTTTTCAATGATCACTTCACTGCTTTCCTCATTTCTATAATTCAGAAAGATTGATGGTCTTTCTTTACCTGCAGCGCAGAGGTTTTGAATGGCTGTCCTCATGCTATGATCCACACAGTACACTAGCATTTTCGCTCACTACAACACACTGACCATGGGTTGCATTTGGTTTTGAACCCCTTTGTTTGTATCTTCTGGAAGTACGAAACAGAAATCTCACTGCAGTTTATGATGTAATCCACAGAAATGACTTTCCTCTGATTGGGGTAGTCAGACCCTCATTCTATCTGTAGCCACAAGAGAGCAGAGTCCAGTTTGTTTAGAACTGCATCTCTCCTTTGGAAGGATTGCTGTTTGAAGTTCCCTTGGTGCCTTGAGGTGTGACAATCCAAGGGCTTTGCCAGATAGTCATTGAATGTACATCTACCGAGCATATTTTTTTATATTAGATTCCCTACAGTGTGGAAACAGACCCTTCAGCCCAATGGGTCCACACTGACCCTCCAAAGAGTAACCCACCCAGACCCATTTCCCTCTGACTAATGCACCTAACACTACAGGCAATTTAACATGGCCAATTCACCTGAACTGCACACCTTTGGACTGTGGGAGGAAACCCACGCAGACACAGGGAGACTGTGCAAACTCCACACAGTCACCTGTGTAACGAAAATGTCAATATGCCCTTAAGTAATCTAGTAATATAAACCATTGTCATGACACAAATGGTTTTGTAGGCTTCTAAAATGAGCTAGAAAGCCATTGAACTAACAGTTCAGTGATAGGAGCATTTTGAGAGGCACGGTGGCTCTGTGGTTAGCACTGCTACCTTACAGCACAAGGTCCCAGGTTTGATTCCAGCCTCGGGTGACTGTCTATGTGGAGTTTGCACATTCTCCCCATGTCTGTGTGGGTTTGCTCCGGTTTCCTCCCACAGTCCAAAGATGTGTAGGTCAGAGTGAATTGGCCACGCTAAGTTGCCTGTAATGTTATGTGCATTAGACAGAGGGAAATGTGTCTGGGTGGGTTACTCTTCAGAGGGTCGGTGTGGACTTGTTGGGCTGAAGGGCCTGTTTCCACACTGTAGGGAATCTAATCTAACCTAGACATCAGCTTTACTGCAGGGGGCAATATGCTTTCACAGTGCTCATTTGTTTTGCACTTGCTTGGGGGCTGGCAGCCTGTATCTCCTTCACATTGCTTCATTAGTGCACAGGGGCTTTGGTTCTTAGGCGCAGATGGTTAACCTCAAAAGCTTGACTGCCATTGGGTACAGAGGAAGAGCAAAGTTAAAAATCACACAACACCGGGTTCTAGTCCAACAGGTTTATTTGGAAGCACTAGCTTTCAGAGCGCTGCTCCTTCATCAGGTGGTTGTCAATCACCTGATGAAGGAGCCGCGCTCCAAAAGCTAGTGCTTCCAATTAAACCTGTTTAACTATAACTTAGTATTGTGTGATTTTTAACTTTGTCCACCCCAGTCCAACACTGGCATCTCCAAATCATGATCACTATCAACACCACTAACTGCCGGCTTAAAGAGGAAGAGCAAGGCAGTGTGTTATTGGTGGGCAGTGCTGAGCCATCAGTGGACTGGCACTGGACAGCAGGATGCTACATCAGCATCGCACCCGCTGCATACACCCACCAGAGGCTTATGGGACAGATACACTGCACAAGCTTCAAGCAAATGGCCACATGTGAAAATCAAAGGGACCAGTCCTTAGAAGGCTGAAGGCGGAGCCACAGACTTTTGGGGTACAGCCAGAATCAGTCATTAAACTCAGTCAACTTCATTTGAAAATAGGAAAATCCAATCCATCTCTGTTGTCACTTTACAGCCAATTCATAGAATCCCAACAGTGTTGAAAGAGGCTATTTGGCCTATTGATTGTCACTGATCCTCAGAAGAGCATCCCATCCAGACCCAACAGTCCCCCCTATCCCTGTAACCTTGCATTTCCCATGACTAACCCACCTTGCCTGCACAGCCCTGGACTCTACAGGGAAATTTAGCATGGCCAATCGACCTAATTTGCAGACTGTGGGAGCAAACCAGAGCAAACTCACACAGACACAGGAGAATGTGCAAACTTCACACAGACAGTCGTCTGAGGCTGGAATCAAACCCGGCTCCCTGGTGCTGTGAGGCAGCAGTGCTAACCACTGAGTCACCATGTCAACCTTTCACCTGAATTTGACTCACTCCTCATGAATCTCAAAATGGCTGCGGCATTGGATATTGCAAAGATTTTGGGCTCTGACAACATCCTGGTAATTGTACTGAAGACCAGAAACTGAGCTGAACTGGTTATGTGAATACAATGGCAGATCAAAGGCTATGAACCATCCAAACATGCAGTGAGTAACTCCCTCTTGGCAGTCCAAAATCTGATCATGTCTACAAGCCCCAAGTCAGGAATGTGACAGAATACTCGCCATTTGCATCTCTTGTAACACGCACGAAACCTGACACCATCCAGAACAAAGCAGTTTGTAAGATTGACACCACCTCCATAAGCATTTTCTCCTTCTAACACTGACGCTCAGTCGCAGCGAAGAATATGAGATGTGCTGCAGGAATTCACCAATGTGAATGACCAAGAATGGCCAAACTAATGACCATTTCCATCTAGAAGGACAAGGGCAGCAGATACTTGCGAACACCAGCCCCTGCAAGTTCCCCTCCAAGCCACTCACCACCCTGACTTGGAAATACATCACTGTTGTTCACTGTCACTGGGTCAAAATCCTGGAATTCCCTCAACACTTGGACTGCATTTAAGGATGGGTAATAAATGCTGGCCCAGCCAACAATGTTCCCATTCTTGGATGTATCTTTTACAAACAGTAAAGGGTACATGACAGTACTTTCACTACAGTAAAGGGTACACCTACACACTGTTCAGTGTCATGCATGGAGTGGAGCTGGTTGGCTAATTGGACTCCCATTCTCACACACACACACACACATCCCAGCTCAGGACATGTGTAACCTTCAGAGTGTCTGTGCCCAGCAAAGGGTCTTCATCATGTGATAGCATCCGATGATGGGAACTCCTCAGGAACCCCTCTTTGGCTTACTCACATTCTTAAACCAATACAACATGCCAGGTCAAAATGGAATAGGTATTTTTGAATTTCTCAAAATTCTTATCCTCCTTTTATCTCTTCAATGCTGCAGGACCCAGTGATGATACAAAGAATTGAAGGATTTAAGAGGATACTGCATTCCTGTACCACACCAGGATAGGAGAAAAAAGCTTAAATTTATATAGAAATTTCATAGCCACCTAAATAGCTCATATAGAATCCCTTCACTGTAGATAGAGGCCATTAGGCACATTGAGTCTGCATCAACCCTCCAAAGAGCAACCTATTCATTCCCATAGCTAACCCCCATCCTGCACACTATGGACAAATTAGCGTGGCCAATCCACCTAGCCCACAAATTTTTGGACCATGAGAGGAAACTGGAGCAAACCCACACAGAAACAGGGATTATCTAAACAGTTAACAAACTGGATAAATCCTTTCTGATTACTAACTATTCCCGAATAGTATTCTAATAGTATGTAGCTCCAATAAAAACAGATCCCACTCATATCCAAAACAATATAATATATTTTCTCGAAATTACAGTCAGGTTGCATGTCTTCTGGAATGTTCTGAGCCTCCTTCCTCCAATTCTTCTGCCAGGAACACTGTTGTTGGTACCGTTATTTTTTAGATGGTGCTTTTCCTCTAACACATAGATGACTGTGAGAACCAAATTCTCTCTCAAGAGCTGAGGACTCTTAACTCTGGTGGATGGCAGTTAGCTCTAGGGGCTTTGTCCAACTGCCCCCTTCTCCTATATCCTTGATGACTTCACAATATTTAGATTAGATTACTTACAGTGTGGAAACAGGCCCTTCGGCCCAACAAGTCCACACCGACCCGCCGAAGCGCAACCCACCCATACCCCTACATTTACCCCTTACCTAACACTACGGGCAATTTAGCATGGCCAATTCACCTGACCTGCACATCTTTGGACTGTGGGAGGAAACCGGAGCACCCGGAGGAAACCCACGCAGATACGGGGAGAACGTGCAAATTCCACACAGTCAGTCGCCTGAGGTGGGAATTGAACCTGGGTCTCTGGCGCTGTGAGGCAGCAGTGCTAACCACTGTGCCACCGTGACGCCCTTACAATAGGATCAGTTGTATGTTGTCAAAACAGTCAGATTTAAACTTAATAGGTTTTTGGTAAGCTAAGGGCCTGATTTAAATTGATTGGCTAAATTTAAAACCTTGTTAAAAACTGCTGCTAGACCTTTTGATACAAAATATTCCAGTTCAGGTTCTCTCTGTTCCTGCAAACTTTCCAGCTGCTGTTCACAGACATCCATTTCTTAAAGTCTCTCAGCATAGAAAAAACACCATCTTTTAATGGGACCATGCAATGCTTTCCCCATTTTGCACACCCCAACCTTGCAACAAATGTTGGCCTTAGCTTCTTAATTCCTTTTTTTAATTCATTCACGGATGTGAATGTTGCTGGCTGGCCAGCATTTACTGCCTGTCCCTAGTTTTGCCTTTGAACTTGCTCGGTGATTTTAGAGGGGACAGATGAGAATCAACCATGTTGCTGTGGGTCCGAAGTCACACGTAGGGCAGACCTGGTGAGGATAGTAGATTTCCTTCCCTGCTTCTCGTGCTCCAGGCTGGAGTGGGACATGAAGTTGGAATTTTGTAATTTAAAGGAAAGCTCAGATTAGATTCCCTACTGGATGGAAACAGGCCCTTTGGCCTTACAAGTCCACACTGACCTTCTGAGGAGTTTCTTATATTTACCCCTGACTAATGCACCTAAGACTATAGGCAATTTAGCATGGCCAGTTCACCTGGCCCTATACTTCTTTGGATTGTGGAATGAAACCAGAGCACCTAGAGGAAACCCACACAGACACGGGGAGAATGTGCAAACTCCACACAGGCAGTCACCCAAGGCTGGAATCGAACATGTGTCCCAGGCACTGTGAGGCAGCAGTGCTAACCACTGAGTAACCCATCTGCCTGCTGAGCCATGGCTGATATTTCCTACCCACTGTAGTAATAAGCTTAGCTGTGACAGTTCTGCTTCACCCACTTGCCAGCTCTGCAGGTGAATAGTGGGCACTCGGAGAGAGATAGGGACTTGAATCCAGGGCTAGAGGTTAATGCACTGAAGAGAGGTGAGGGAGGGAAAGGTAATGGTAGAGCAAGCTCTTTAAACAAGAGATGGTTACACGTTGATTAGAACCAACATGTAGTTAAAGAATAACTGATTAATACGCCCATAAATTTTATAAGTAGGCAGCTGTAAGTATTTACAGTAACCATGGAGATAGGAGTTAATCACCTACATTAGAAATGTTGCTGTGCTGAGTTCAGTGTGTATTAATGAGCGCTCAGGGGAACAATTGTAAATAGCAGATTTACACTGAACAAGTTTGAGCAGTGGGAGTGACCTATTCGAAGTCCTGAGGAGTAATCAGATGCGTCAATACAGTCGCAATGAACTGCTCATCACACGGCAAGTTGTTTTTTTTCCCAGTAACTTTGACATAGCTAACACCCCTTAAGCACATGACAATGGGAGGGGTTTCATTAACAATACAAAATCACATGCATACCGTTCTTCATTTCCCACCTGATATTCAATTCCAGGGTAATGTTCGCAGTGAGCATGTTGTCCTGTCCCATGTAATCTCCTGTGTCTAACCCGTGAGCATCAAATTCTAATCCAGGCCAAACAGCGATGCAGCTTGGTGTTGTAATGAAACCCTGCTCTCTCTCACCAGTGGGTCACTGAGTGCCAATTCCTGCAGTTTTAGCTTGTCACCTACTGAGCTCTCACTAAATAAGATCAGTATCACATTTGTCTCTATCTGACCTCATTTGCCAATTCAGAGGTTGTGGATCCAGCTATGAAGAAGAGCTACTGCCTAGAGTCCCCCAGGCTCAGACCCAGACAGAGTGGCTGCCTGTCTGTTTTGAGTGGGATCTCAACAACTTATGGCCCTCCTCTAAGAAACAAAGGATGTCCTCAGCAAACACTCTGAAAGGAAACAGGTTAGCCAGTTATCCATGGCATTCATTGTTCAGGAAGAATCCTTGTCCCCAGAATGCAACGCCACTGTTTAAGCAACTTTGAAAAGATTTGACAAGTCTTGACAAACATCATTAACACTCCTATATTGCAACAGTGACATCAAATGCTCTCTGTTGGCTTGAAGGTGCTTTGGAAAGTCTTGAAAGGTGCTATATAAACACAAACTCTTACCCTCTAAGAATGTAAAACCATAGAACAGTGCAGAAGGAGGGTCTTTAGCCCACTGAGTCAGCACTGACCCTCCAAAGAGCACATGACCCAGACCCATCCCAACCTTCACTATGGCTAACCCACCTGGTCTGCATATCCCTGGACAATTTAGTATCACTAATCCAGGGGATCTTTGGACTGTGGGAGGAAAACGCAGCACCTGGCAAGAAACCCACACAGACATTCACCGGAGGCTGGAATCAAACCCAGCTCCCTGGCACTGTAAGGCAGCAGAGCCACTCAGCTACTGTGCCATCCATGTTTTCTGCCTTTCATTGTTAGGTCCTCAAACAGATCTGAGTCCCATTTTCTGGAATATAATTCTTTTCCAAACTGGAAAACCCATCTGCAATATGAATTGTAAAGGGGAAGAGCTTGTAATTCATATTTTAGTCCACTCAGGGGCTGCATTCATATCAGAGTCCTGCTTCACCCCAAACCACTAAGTTATAAAACTATAAAAGAGACAGATTATTCATTGCCCGCTGCTGAATATGAAGGTGTTTAGAAACAAAAACAGAAATTGCTGGAAAAGCTCAGGGGATGTGGCAGCATCTGTGAAGACAACTCAGAGTTAACGTTTTGAGTCAAGTGACCCTTTCTCAGAATTGATGGAACTTTGCAGCAATTTCTTTTTTACGTTTTAATTTACAGATTCTGCAATTCTTTTGATTTTTACGAAGGTGTTTTTGTTTTGTTTGGATTAACCAGGGCACATTTTAACTTTCTCCTTATGGTATAACGCGATAGCTGTGTTCTTGTGCAACCCTGCATTATAGAAAAAATCAACATTTAGAAACAGTGACTAGATTACTTACAGTGTGGAAACAGGCCCTTCGGCCCAACAAGTCCACATCGACCCGCAACCCACCCATTCACCTCACACTACAGGCAACTTAGCATGGCCAATCTACCTGACCTGCACATCTTTGGACTGTGGGAGGAAACTAGAGCACCCGGAGGAAACCCATGCAGACACGGGGAGAATGTGCAAACTCCGCACAGTCAGTTGCCTGAGTCAGGAATTGAACCCAGGTCTCTGGCGCTGTGAGGCAGCAGTGCTAACCACTGTGCCACCATGCCGCCCACAGTGCTTAAAGTGTTGGCAATGTCATCACAATGCAGCCAACATATGTTTTAAAGGTTTGTGCTTTAGAAACAGTGTTCCCTATTCGTCGATCGCTTTACAGTGAATTCGCATTATTAAAATGCGTGTTATAGCATGGTGGCTCAGTGGTTAGCGCTGCTGCCTCACAGTGCTGGGGACCTGGATTCGATCCCAGCCTCAGGCAATTGTCTATGTGGAGTTTGCACATTCTCCACATGTCTGTGCGGATTTCTTCCAGATGCTCTGATTTTCTCCCACAGTCCAAAGGTTAGGTGAATTAGCTGTGCTAAATTGCCTATAGTGTCCAGGGATGTGTAGGTTAGGGGAATGGGGTCTGGGTTGG
The DNA here is from genome assembly GCF_047496795.1 of Chiloscyllium punctatum. Taxonomy (NCBI): domain Eukaryota; kingdom Metazoa; phylum Chordata; class Chondrichthyes; order Orectolobiformes; family Hemiscylliidae; genus Chiloscyllium; species Chiloscyllium punctatum. The sequence goes on along the minus strand of NC_092776.1, from coordinate 7,428,363 downwards.
TTACTCTTCAGAGGATCGGTGTGGACTTGTTGGGTCAAATGGCCTGTTTTCACACTGTAGGGATTCTATGAACTGTATTTTAAATTGCTGACCTGATTTCTCATAAGGACCATAAAATTTGCCCAGGGGTTAATGCCAGGGAGTTGCTTAGAACAAACTATGAAAACTCTACAGCTGAGGTTTCACTGTTCCCTGTTGGACCGGCCCTTGTAGGGTATCAGCTCCTTTCTATTAAGCAATCACATAACGGCATCACAGGGAGTGGGCAGCCACCAGGTAAAGTGGCCCTCGCCCACACCTTAAAATTTCACTCCCTCCACCACCAGCACACTGGAACAACAGTGTGTCCCTCTTACTGCAACCCCACCCTGAGTTTTCTTTGGCAGGAGCCCATGACCAAGCCCACAGCTTCCGTCAACTCCAAGAACAAAGGCAGCCGACTGCATTATCACCTCCAAATTGCTCAACCTGTCTTGCAACTATATCCCACTCCTTTCAGCGTCACTGCGTCAAATTCCTGGAACTCCCTCCTTCAATAGACTGACTGCAGCATTCCCAAAGGCAGCTCATTCAGTCATAGAATCATGGAGGTCTACAGCATGGGAACAGACCCTTCGGCTCAACTTGGTCCATTCTACCCAGTTTTCACAATTCATCTAGTCCTATTTGTCTGTGTTTGGTCCCAACCCCTCCAATCCTAATGAAGAGCTTATGCTCGAAACGTTGATTCTCCTGCACCTCGAATGCTGCCTGACCTGCTGTGCTTTTCCAGCATCACACTCTTTGACACCAATCCCTTCATACCTATGCCATCTATGTCCCAGTCCAAATTTTTCTTAAATGACAAAATTGTACTCATTTCTACTACTACCTCAAGCACTGGTTCCAGAAACTCACCACCCTGTGTATGAAAAAATTGCTTCTCTGGACCCTTTCGTATCTCTCCCCTCTCACCTTAAACCTATGCCCTCTAGTTTTAGACTCTTCTACCATGGAGAAAGGCTGTTGGCTATCTGCCTTATCTACACCTCTTATGATTTTATAGACCTCTTTAATGTGATAAAAATTTTATGGGTGGTACGGTGACACAGCGGTTAGCTGCCTCACAGCGCCAGAGACCCGGGTTCAATTCCTGACTCAGGCAATTCTCTGTGTGGAGTTTGCATATTCTCCCCATGTCTCTGTGGGTTTCGTCCAGGTGCTCTGGTTTCCTCCCACAATCCAAAGATGTGCAGGTTAGGTGAATTGGCCATGCAAAATTGCCCATAGTGTTAGGGGAATGGGTCTGGGTGGTTTGCTCTTCGGAGGGTAGGTGTGAACTTGTTGGGCTGAAGGGCCTGTTTCCACACTGTAAGTAATCTAATCTATAAGATCACCCCTCGGTCTCAAAAAGTGTGGCACTGGAAAAGCATAGCAGGTCAGGCAGCATCCAAAGAGTGGGAGAGTCAATGTTTCAGGTATAAGCCCTTCATCAGGAAATGATGACATACTTATACCTGAAATGCTGACTCTTCTGCTCCTTGGATGTTGCCTGACCTGTTGTGTTTTTCCAGTGCCACACTTTTCGATTCTGATCTCCAACATCTGCAGTCCTCCACCCCTCAGTCTCCTATGGTCCAGCCTATTCAATCTCTCCTTATAACTCAAACCTTCTGGTCCAGGTAGCATTCTAGTAAATCTTTTCTGCTGCTTTCTAACTAAATGATTTCCTTTCTACAGTAGGGCGATCAGAACTGCATGTGGTGCTCCAAATCTGATGTTCCAACATCTTGTACAGCTGCAACAAGGCATCCCAACTCCTATACTCAGTGCAGGCCCAGCTAGCGACATCCAGAATGAGTGGAGCTTTATTGATGTAAACCTTTCCCCAGTAAAGGTTCATCCACATAACCCCCCCGGCATGAGATAAACCAGATCACTCTGGTTAAGTATAACCAGCTAAAATGAACATCACATTTCATACAGCCTTTAAACTGAATGTGTGTTAGTGTGAGCTAGACTTTTTACTGATGGTTGTACACATTTTCAAAGCCTTTTGTAAACAGTAAAGCCTCTCCAAATTCAAGATCGGATTCCAGACAAATAGATTTGTACCTACCTTGCAGTGTGTGCAGACTTTGCTCAAGCTTTCACGAGGTGAGTTATTTCTTGAAGTGCACACACTCTTTCCCAATATGAAAACATTGAAGAGCTAGTCCATAAGCAACATCTCAGGAACAAAAGCAAAATCAATAACCAGTCAACATTATCCTTCCATGGTGTTTGCTGAGGCTAGAATTATCTGAGGCAGGTAACTCCCAGCTCTTCCTGCAATAGTCTGACTGGAATTTTAAGGATAAATTATACCGACAGATGCAAATTTAGGTGAACATTTCAGCTGAAAGGCTATATGTCTCTTTTAATGTATTGCTGTCTCAGTGCATTACTCTCTCAATGTGTTACTCTCTCAATGCATCACTCTCAATGCATCACTCACTCAATGCGTCATTCTCTCAATGTGTTACTTTCTCAATGCATCACTCTCCCAATATATTACTGTCTCATGTGTCACTCTCTCAATGTGTCACTCTCTCAGTGCATCACTTTCTCAATGCGTCACCATCTCAATGCATTACTCAATGCATTACTCTCGCAATGCATCACTCACTCAATGCATCACTCTCTCAATGCATCACTCACTCAATGCATCGCTCACTCAATGCATCACTCTCTCAATGTGTCACTCTCTCAATATGTCACTCTCTCAATGCATCACTCTTTCAATGCGTCACTCTCTCAATGTGTTATTCTCTCAATGTGTTACTCTCTCAATGCATCCCTCACTCAATACTTTACTCTCTCAGAGATTTGAAGAGCAATGATAATGTCCTTCCTGGAGTTACACTGAAAATCCAACCCAGATCTGTGTGGCAAAGAAAGCTTATAGTGTGCTGAGAAAAATCCTGGTGTACCCCCTGCCCTCATCAAGAAAGTCAAACAATGTCTTCGGGATTTGTTAGAAGCAAAGTCCTGTGAATTCTAGAACTCTGAAACAAACACAGAAAGTGCTGGAGAAACTCAGCAGGTCTGGCAGAGTCTGCGGAGATGGTCAGAAACAGAGTTAACGTTTCAAATCTGAGGTGACTTTTCTTCAGACCCCCTTCCCCAGGTGCACGCCAGGCTTTTCAAGATCAGCAGAACCATCCTGAACAAGGGTAACTGGAATCGAAACGTTAACTCTGCTTTCACTCCACAGACACTGCCAGCCCTGCTGAGTTTCTCCAGCATTTTCCATTTTCGTTACAGATTTCCAGTATCAGTGGATCCTTATTTGACATTAGGGTTTTTAAAGATTGCTCAGGTATTGGAGATTTCTGGGCTATCCAGTGAGTGATGACTTGTTCTAGGAACAGTGTTAAATTGGGAGGTGTTGTTGGGGTAATTAAATAATGAGGTGAATTTGGTAAGACACAATGAGAGAATTCATTAAACCATGAGAAAGAAACTCTCCCAAACACCAGGTACTGCTTGGAATTCAATAAAAACAGCTGCATTTCCGGCTGGAATTACCATTACCTTTCATAGAATCCCTACAGTGTGGAAGCAGGCTATTTGACCCATCAATCAAGTCCACAGTGATCCTGCATACTGCATCCCACCTCCTTACCCTAGCCTTGCATTGCTCATGGCTAACACACCTAGCCTGCACATCCCCAGAAGATATGGGCAACTTCCCATGGCCAATCCACCCTAACCTGAATAGGTCTGTGACAAGAAACCAGAGCACGCCCACGCAGACACAAGGAGAATGTGCAAACTCCACACAGACAGCTGCCCAAGGCTGGAATCAAACTCAGATCTCTAGCACTGTGAGGCAGCAGCACTAACCACTGAGCTACCCTTGTCTGACAACATGCCCTTAACCTAAAACATTATCCTTTTTTTTCTGCACAGACACTACTTGACCTCGTTGAATATTTCCAGCAAGGATTTTTTCTGATTTCAGATTTCCAGCATCTGCGGTATTTTCCTTTTGATTTGCATTATTAGTGGATTGGAAAAGAGCCAGGAAAGATGTACATACCTTTACTAATACCTTAATGGGCTCCATCATTGCATATGGCAGAGTCTCCAACCACAGGACTCTGTTGGCTTGAATCAAATCCGAATGAAAGAATATTGAACATCTACACACCTCACAGCAACCTGCCTTTCCAATGCAAGTAGTTTCTTGTGTGGGCAATGAGTAAATATGAGATGAATGTTCCAGTCATGTTTAAACAGGGAATCAAATAAGAACTTGCAAAGAGATTTCTGACATTAAACCACATTGAGGTACATCACATATTATTTGAGCTGGGGCCTCTGATAATATCCAGGCAGGAAAAGGACAGCAAATGGCATATGTTCCTGGAGGGATGAAAATTCTTATCAAACTAATAATTAGAATATACGAATATTAGATTAGGATCTTTTGGATTTTATTAGAATATAACTATTGGGTTTGTACTGGCACAAGTATCTTTAAATTCAATTTTAAGAGTGTGTGCTTAAAAGCAAGAACAACTTGCATTTATAAAGCACAACTTTTATGGTTAAACACCCTGAAGTATTTCACAGGAGTATTGTCCAACTCAATTTGATACCAAATCACGAAGAGAGGCCTGAAGCCTGGTGAAAGTAGCACATCACAGTAAAAGCAAAATATTGCAAATGCTAGAAGTCTGAACTCAAAACAGAGAATGAGAGCGTTATGGAGCAGATTTGGCAGCATTTGAGGAGAGGAGTAATGGAGAAATCTTATAGAGGCATGAATGGTGGGTGAAATGTGGCAGAATTGCACAACAATCCCAGATGAGGTCTAACTCGTTGTCAGGGGCAACGTACTGCAGCATTTAACTACGTTCTGGCCATCGTGGTGAGATTCCCACAGGGAGTGGCGAGTTGCTTATCACGGGAGATGTTTGCTTGTTAACGACCTTATTAACTGCGCAATTCTCGTCATTAGTTCGCAGATTCCTGTCCTATTACGTGCCTCCAGGAAACTAAGTGATGAGAATTCTCAACTTGGAGGTCAGAGTGTGGGGTTACTTGGTGACTTCAGCTTGCCACTGGCTCCACATTGCTCAGCCCCAGGGCATGATCTGTGGGCACCAACTAAATGCAGCTCTTGTCCACCGACATTGGCATGTGACGTTTGCCAGGCCCCTCAGGATCCCCATGGAACCTCTCTGATCCACTTACTGAGCTGTACTGCAGAGTGCACTGGTGACTGGCATTGCTGCAAGGGCACTGCGCACAGGGACACAGAATGAATCAGGCTGCATCTCAGGGCTGCTCATACGTGTCTTAGTGCTTGCTCACTTAGCATTTACCCATCTGCTAGGCAAAAGTGAGGACTGCAGATGCTGGAAATCAGAGTCCAGATTAGAGTGGTGCTGGTCAGGCAGTATCCAAGGAGCAGGAAAATCAACACTTTGGGCAAAAGCCCTTCATCAAGCTCCTATCATCCCTGCCACGCCAATTCAATTAGCCACAGTCATATAACCAGGCAGCCTGCCTTGCTGCTCAGCAGTACCCAGTCAGAGTGAGTGGCCATCTTGTTGCACAGCAGTGAGTGACACTGCTCCATGTGTCAGCAGCCTGTGGAACAACCATACTACACATACAGCAAACAGCCAGCTACCTCCCAAAGTTTTTGGGAAGCTAATGTCCATGGAGGTACCCGTCAGTCAGGAGTTTTGTGGGCAGAACATCAAGGGCAGTCTCCGATACCACTCTAGGGTCTGGGCATGGTCAGCTATCCATTCAGAGTGATCTCAGTTGGAAGTGTCCATGCTTCTTCCATCTGGGGAGTGGGCCATGGTCACTCCTGTGGCTTCATAGCAGCCAGTCTTGGGGAGGGTAAAGGCTAACAGAGATGGCAAGGTTCTGGGCAGGACTGCCCGGTTGGGTCACATGAAGGGGTGGGCCACAGTCAGTCTGTTGGACCCATCCAGAAAAACTAAAGAGAAATGGGGGAAGGGTGTGAATTTCTGAAATCAGCATCTAGACATTGAAAAGATGGTTTTGAGTGACAGAACAATGAAAATCTGAAAGTATAAGAGGCAGGAATTGGAGGAGCTGAAATCTGCAAGAGGGTACGGAGTTTGAGAGGAATGAGGTAATAGGGGGCTTTGAACAGTCGACGATAAGAAAATGGAGGTGCACCAGCTCTTGGGTAACTGTCATCTGGGAGATGGCAAGTTCTCACTCTCAAGGGTCACATGAGCATATACCTTAAACAGTCATCTAATCCCTGGGCTAATTCACATCATTAAACTGAGGCAAAACATCCTTGTCTCAGACAGAGTTGAGTACTCCAGCTAAACAGAGCCAAGGGACCTCTATTTTCCTTCTTGGTTGGCATGGTTGTGTTGACATGTGTCTTCTTTTGGGTGTATCTGATGCTGACTCATGATTTCAAGACATTAGTTGACTGGAGCTTAGAGTTTTGAGGGCAATGAAGACAAGGGATTTCAGACCAGGCTTACCATTTTAATTTATTTAATAATTACAGTTATGGAGTTCTGACCAAGGGTCACTGGACCTGAAATGTTAACTCTGAGCTTCTCCAGCAATTTCTGTTTTTGTTCTGATTTCCAGCATCTGCAGTTCTTTCAGTTTTTATTTAGTATTTAACTCACTGCCACATCTCTTCCAGGCTTGCCCACCTTGAAGAAGGTCTGCTCCTCTCTCTGATGGGATTTCTGTTCCAATCTTTTCTGTTATCCATTAATTTTGCTGTGAGTTCTGAGCAAGGGTCACTGGACCCGAAATGTTAACTCTGATTTCTCTCCACAGATGCTGCCAGACCTGCTGAGCTTTCCCAGCAATTTCTATTTTTGTTTATTATTTCATATACTGCAACCAATATTCTTACTGAAAGGTTACTGCAAAGTTAACAGAACATACTTGCCTTTGGGGAGCAAACATTTTTCGTGTTGGTACATTCATAAGAAAATCAGTGAGGTACGCAGTGTCCTTTCTGAGTCCTATGGACCAACACAAAGGTCCTGCATTAAAACAGAGAATGCTGGAGAAATTCAGCAGGTCTGACATCTGCTGTGGAGAGAGAAACACAGTTAATGTCTCAGGTCTGTGACCTAACGTCAAACTGAGAAAGGTCTGATGGGTAACAGTTTACATATGTGCCAGGAAATGGCCATCTCCAGCAAGAGAGAATCTAATGGTCACCCCCAACAAGTGAAAAGAGAGGGCCAGAGGGAAGAAAAGAGAAAGAAATTCTATCATGGGGTGGAGAGCAGAAGAGATTAACAAAATATTTCATCATCACATTGAAACATATACCATACTGAAAGGGTCTGACAGAGTTCAGCGTAGAAATGTAACACTGTACCTCCTAGTTGGCTGGAACCAACCAACCCGTGTCCAGCTACAGCCAATCCAATAAAGACCCAGGACAAGTTAGACTGTTATCCTGCAAGTTTGTAACATATTGTTAGGAGTAGCATTTGAGATTGGATGGTGAAAAGCTATATTGAAGCACAGCTACTAAAAGAGGAACACAGGAACAAGGGAGCAGCAGCAGAGGTAAGGCAAATCCAGGAAGGCTACAGCTAAGGTAGGGGAGATTTTTAAAATTACTTGCCGGTAGTGGCCAGCGGTGTTTTCCCTCCACAGTAGGAGTGGGAGCAACGGCAGAAGTGATGTGGACCAGAGGGGCTGCTGGGAAGGAAAGTAAGTGACCATATATATCAGCAAGGCAGCTTTTATAGCATTTGAATTAAGCTTTCTTGTTTTAGTGATGTGTGGGCAATCAGATAAGTGGGGTATGGATGCTAGAGCAGTTGCTTGCTCCTCCTGTAGAATGTGGCAGGTGAGAGACATGACACACGTCTCCGCTGGCTACATCTGTGGGAAGTGCACCCAACTCCAGCTCCTTGAAAACCGTGTTAGGGAATTGGAGCTGGAGCTGGATGAACCACGGATCATTCGGGAGGCTGAGGGGGTAATTGAGAGGAGTTACCGGGAGTTGGTCACTCCTGAGGCTCAGGACAAGGATAAATGGGTTACAGTCAGGGGGAGGAAAGGGGACAGACAGACAGTGCAGAGATCCCCTGTGGACATTCCCCTCAGCAATAAGTATATCGTTTTGGATACTGCTGGGGGGGATGACCTACCAGAGGAAAGCCATAGTGGTCACTTCTCTGGCACTGAGCCTGACACTGTGGCCCAGAAGGGAAGGGGAAGAATAGAAAAGCGCTCGTGGTAGGAGACTTGATTGTTAGGAAAATTGACAGGAGATTTTGTGGTCAGGATCGGGATTGGCGGAAGGTATGTTGCCTCCCTGGTGCCAGGGTCCGGGACATCTCCGATTGGGTGTATAAGATTCTGAAAGGGGAGGGCGAACAGCCAGAAATCGTGTTACACATTGGCACCAATGATATAGCCAGGAAAAGGATCAAGGATATAAGAAGTGATTTCAGGGAGTTAGGGTGGAAGCTGCAGAGCAGGACGAACAGAGTAGTGTTCTCTAGTTTACTACCGGTGCCACGAGATAGCGAGGCGAGGAACAGGGAGCGGGCGCACCTCAACACGTGGCTGTGAAGCTGGTGTAGGAGGGAGGGCTTCAGATATGTAGATAATTGGGATGCCTTCTGGGGAAGGTGGGACCTGTGCATGAAGGACGGGTTGCACCTGAGCTGGAAGGGGACCAATGTCCTGGGTGGAAGGTGTGCTCGAGTGGTTCAGGAGGGTTTAAACAAGTATTGTGGGGGGGTGGGAAACTGAGCTATATACCGGTGGTGACAGTTGACGGAGATGAGGCAATAGCAAGAGATAGCACAGCCAGTGGGAAGGAATTTCCTGGGAAAGAACCAAGGGATCGGTTAAAGTGTGTTTGCTTTACTGCAAGGAGTATCAGGAATAAAAGTGATGAGCTTAGAACATGGATCAGTACCTGGTGCTATGATGTTGTGGCCATAACAGAGACGTGGGTTTCTCAGGGGCAGGAATGGTTGCTGGATGTTCCAGGGTTTAGAGCATTTAAAAAGAATAGGGAAGGGGGAAAAAAGAGGAGGGGGTGTAGCACTACCAATCAGAGAGGGTATCACAGCTACAGAAGCTTCCATTGTCAAGGAAGATCTGCCTACTGAGTGAGTATAGGTAGAAATTAGGAACAGTAAGGGAGCAGTCACCTCATTAGGGTTTACTACAGGCCTCCCAATAGTACCAGGGAGATTGAAGAAAGCATAGGTCGGCAGATTTTGGAAAAGTGTGAATGTAGTAATGGGTGACTTTAACTTTCCCAATATTGATTGGAACCTCCTTCGAGCAGATGGTTTGGAAGGAGCTGTTTTTGTAAGGTGTGTTCAGGAGGGTTTCCTGACTCAATACATTGACAGGCCAACAAGGGGAGAGGCCAGTTTGGATTTGGTGCTCAGCAATGAGCCAGGGCAGATGTCAGATCTTGTGGTGGGAGAGCATTTTGGTGATAATGACCACAACTGCCTCACATTCTACATAGCTATGGAGAAGGAGAGAAGCAGGCACAATGGGAGGATATTTAATTGGGGAAAAGGAAACTATGATGCTGTCAGATGTGAGTTGGAAAGCATGGACTGGGAGTAATTGTTCCATGGAAAGGGCACTATAGAAATGTGGAGATTGTTTAAGGAGCAGTTGTTGCGAGTGATGCATACATGTGTTCCTCTGAGACAGGCAAGAAGGGGTAAGATAAAGGAACCTTGGATGACAAGAGCGGAGGAGCTTCTCGTCAAAAGAAAGAAGGCAGCTTACGTCAGGTGGAGGAAGCAAGGGTCTTACTCAGCTCTAGAGGGTTACAGGCAGGCGAGGAAGGAGCTCAAAAATGGTCTGAGGAGAGCCAGGAGGGGGCACGAGAAAGGCTTGGCAGGAAGGATGAGGGAGAATCCAAAGGCATTTTACACGTATGTGAGGAATAAGAGAATGATCAAAGAAAGAGTAGGGCCGATCAGGGATAGCATAGGGAACTTGCGTATAGAGTCTGAGGAGGTAGGGGAAGCCCTAAATGAGTTTTTTGCTTCTTTCTTTATGAAAGAAAAGGACCTTGTAGTGAATGAAACCATTGAGGAACAGGTAAGCACGCTGGAACAGATAGAGATTGAGGAAGCTGATGTGCTGAAAATTTTGACAAACATTAAGATTGACAAGTCTCCAGGGCCAGACCAGATTTGTTCTCGGCTGCTTTGGAAAGCGAGAAGTGTGATTGCTTCGCCACTTGCGAAGATCTTTGCATCCTCACTCTCCACCAGAGTTGTACCTGAGGACCGGAGAGAGGCAAATGTAATTCCTCTCTTCAAGAAAGGAATTAGGGAAATCCATAGCAATTACAGACCAGTCAGTCTCACGTCTGTCATCTGCAAGATGTTAGAGAGGATTCTGAGGAATAGGATTTATGACCATCTGGAAGAGCATGGCTTGATTAAATGCAGTCAACACGGCTTTGTGAGGGGCAGGTCATGCCTCACAAATCTTATTGAGTTCTTTGAGGATGTTAGTAGATAAGTTGATGAGGGTCGTGCGGTGGATGTGGTGTATATGGACTTCAGCAAGGCATTTGATAAGGTTCCCCATGGTAGGCTCCTTCAGAAGGTCAGGAAGAATGGGATACAGGGAAACTTAGCTGTCTGGATACAGAATTGGCTGGTCGACAGAAGACAGCGAGTGGTAGTGGAAGGAAAGTATTCCGCCTGGAAGTCAGTGGTGAGTGGTGTTCCACAGGGCTCTGTTCTAGGGTTTCTACTCTTTGTAATTTTTATTAATGATTTGGATGAGGAGATTGAAGGATGGGTCAGCAAGTTTGCAGACGACACAAAGGTTGGAGGTGTCGTTGACAGTATAGAGGGCTGTTGTAGGCTGCACCGTGATATTGACAGGATGCAGAGATGGGCTGAGAGGTGGCAGATGGAGTTCAACCTGGATAAATGTGAAGTGATGCATTTTGGAAGGTCGAATTTGTAAGTTGAGTACAGGATTAAAGACAGGATTCTTGGCAGTGTGGAGGAACAGAGGGATCTTGGTGTGCAGGTACATAGATCCCTTAAAATGGCCACCCAAGTGGACAGGGTTGTTAAGAAAGCATATGGTGTTTTGGCTTTCATTAACAGGGGAATTGAGTTTAAGAGTCATGAGATCTTGTTGCAGCTCTATAAAACTTTGGTTAGACTGCACTTGGAATACTGTGTCCAGTTCTGGTCATCCTATTATAGGAAAGATGTGGATGCTTTGGAGAGGGTTCAGAGGAGGTTTACCAGGATGCTGCCTGGAATGCAGGGCTTATCTGATGAAGAGAGGTTGACTGAGCTCGGATATTTTTCATTGGAAAAAAGAAGGAAGAGAGGGGACCTAATTGAGGTGTACAAGATAATGAGAGGCATAGATAGAGTTGATAGCCAGAGACTTTTTCCCAGGGCAGAAATTGTTAACACGAGGGGTCATAGTTTTAAGCTGTTTGGCGGAAAGTATAGAGGGGATATCAGAGGCGGGTTCTTTACGCAGAGAGTTGTGAGAGCATGGACTGTGTTGCCAGCAGCAGTTGTGGAAGCGAGGTCATTGGGGATATTTAAGAGACTGCTGGACATGCATATGGTCACAGAAATTTGAGGATTCGTACATTAGGTTTACCTTACATGAGGATCAATGATTGGCACAACATCGTGGGCTGAAGGGCCTCTTCTGTGCTGTACTGTTCTATGTTCTAAGTTCTATGTTCCATGAATGCTCAGGGATCCTGAAAGCTGCTAAAAATCACAGGAAGCCACTGAAAAGGAACACAAAGTAACAGTAGATAAGATACAGTGACAGTAAATTTCCTTCTTTCAGTACCGGGATAAATGAAAGGCGATGTGAAACAAAAGTGGAATTTTTCTACTAACATTGGTAAAGCTAAATGAGAATTTGCAAGTTCTGAGGAAGCCGAAACGTTAACTCTGATTTCTGTCCACAGATGCTGCCAGACCTGCTGAGCTTTTCCAACAATTTCTGTTTTTGTCTTTGTATTTGCAAGCATCGTTTGTGCCACATGTAATGACCATCACCAACGAGACAGAATCTAGCCATCACGCATTATCATCGAAATTCCCATTATCAGCAGCCTGGAGGTTACCATTGCACATAAACCAAATGGAACCAGTCATATAAATACAATGGCAACAAAAGCAGGTCAAAGGCAAGGAATTCTATGGAGAATAACTCCTCCAGTTCCCTAGACTAGATCAATTTAGGATATCTGGTTGGCATGGACAAGTTGGATCAAAGGGTCTGTTTCTGTGCTGTACATCCCTATGACTCTGTGACTCTATAAGGTACAAGTAAGCAGTGAGACGGAATGCTCTCTATTTACCTTAGGTAATCATGATTTGGAGATGCCGTTGTTGGACTGAGGTGTACAAAGTTAAAAAATCACACAACACCAGGTTATAGTCCAACAGGTTTATTTGGAAGCACTAGCTTTCAGAGCGCTGTTCCACCTAATGAAGGAGCAGCGCTCTGAAAGCTAGTGCTTCCAAATAAACCTGTTGGGCTAGAACCTGGTGTTGTGTGTGATTTTTAACTTTATTTACCTGAGGGCGGTTCCAACAGCCCTCAAGAAATTTGACACCATCCACAACAAAGCAGTCCAGTTGACTGTCATCCCATTAGTAACCTTCAAAATTCACTTCCTTCGCCATTGACACAGCAGTGTGTACATATGCTAGATGTACTGCAGTACCTCACTAAGGTTCCTTTGACAGCCCCTCCTGAGGACAAGAATGGGAGTATTATAACTCGAAACTCCCCTCTAAGTCACACACCATCCTGACTCTGAACAATATTGCCATTTCTTCCATACTGCTGGGTACTATGGGTGTTCCCTATATCTCAAGGATGGCAATGGTTCACTGCTGCCCCTATGTAATGGTGGTGAAAGAGTAAGTGCTGAAAGCAATGGGCAGGGACACTAAACAAAGAGGCCTTGGATGGTGTTGAGCTTCTTGAGTGTTGTTGGAGCTGCACCCGTCCAGGCAACTGGAAGTAAACCTTAAGTGATATTTTTTCCCCATTATTTTGCCCTTGAACTATTAAATCCAAATAATTCTGACAGCTTGGTTTATGAATCACTACAGCCAATCTTTCAAAGTATTTGTTAAGGCAGTGAAGGTGTTGCTGAGGAGACCAGCATTTATTACACATCCCTAATTCCCCAGAGGGCAGTTAAGAGTCAACCTCATTGCTGTGGGCCTGGAGTCACATGTAGGCCAGACTAGGTAAGGATGACAGATTCTTTCTCTGAAGGAAGTCACCAGTTGAGAGATAGGAATCTGGAATGCACTGCCAGGGACAGAAATAGAGGCTGGAAACTCATTTTAAAAAGTGCTTGGATGAAATGTCATAACGTTCAAGACTTTAGGCCAAGTGCTGGAAAGTGGGATTAGTGTGGATAGGTTGTTGCAGAGCCGATGGGCCAAAGGGCCTGTATGATTCTGTGCTGTGTGATTCCATGACATTAGTGAATACGATGGGTTTTCACATCAATCAACATTGATTACATGGATGCTTTTATACTAGCTTTTAATTCCAGTTTTCTCAAACTAAATTCAAACTATACTGCGATGGGATTTGATCTGAACATTAGTTTAGCTCATTATCACTGCACCATCCCCACCCCATCACTACAGCATCTCCCAACCCTGTGATCTTCAGTACCTACATTCCTGAGAAAGAGTTTATGCCCGAAATGTAGACTCTCCTGCTCCTCAGATGCTGCATAGTGAGTGGACCAAAATCCTGGAACTGCCCGCCCAGTCTCCCTGTCTGCTCTCATGGTGTTGCTGAGAATGCTTGAGAAATTAAATTCTACAACAATAGCAATCTCCACTCTCTGCTGTGCAGCGAAGACTCCTCTTTGTTCTCCCTGTTAAAACTGCAGTCATTTTTAACATCTCTTACTGAAGTACATCTCAACCTTCTCTTTGGTCTTTGTGCCTGTACTTGGATCTAAACTCAAAGAGTTATACAGCACCAAAAACAAACCCTTCGATCCAACCACTCCATGTCAACCATAATCCCAAACTAAACTAGTCCCTTCTGCCAGCGCTTGGCCCATATCTCTCCCATCATTTCTTCTTCATGTTCTTATCTAAATGTCTCTCAGATAGAGTCATAGAGCCCTACAGCTCAGAGACAAACCCTTTGGCCCAAACTTGTCCATGCTGACCAAAATGTCCATCCACGCTAACCCCATTTCCCTGCACTTGGCCCATATCTTTCTAACCCTTTCCTTTCCATGTATTTATCCAAATGCCTTTTAAATGTTGTTAATGTACCCCCTCAACCACTTCCACTGGCAGCTCATTCCATATGCATACTACCCTCTGTGTACAAAAGGTTCCCTTTTATGCTTTCCCCTCTAACCTTAAACTGATGCCCTCTAGTCCTCAATTCCCCAACCCTGGGAAAAAGACTGAGTGCATTCACCCTATCCATGCCTCTCATGATCTTTAATGTTGTAACTGTACCCATAGCTACCATCTGATTCCTTGTATGCTCTTCATAAATTGTTTCAGTATCCTCTCTGTAGTTTTGACATCTTTCCTAAAAGTAAAGTGTCCAAAACCAAGAGGTTTAGCTTTGCAAGAAATGTTTGGATAGTTGCGCATGTACCAGCAGCAATATTGTGCTTGTTACATGGTAAATATAGAAAAGGCAGCTGTTGACAGGTGGACAAAAATATAATGTCCCCTGCAGAATTTTTGGGATTCCCTCACCAAGCCCCTCGAATCCCCGAGCCCAGTTTGGGAATCTGTGCCTTCTTTGAAATATTCAGAGAAAATTCCTTCCTTGTGCCAAAATGTGTGATAATTCACGTGCATATCTATAGTTCTGAAACCCTCAGTGTTTGGCAAGTCACTTCTGTTGCTGTCTGCAGAGTTCAGTCAACAACTGGAGTGCACATGAGAAATACAGCAGCTGTTGGTGGTGAGCAACTGTGGAGGTGTCACTGTTACTGAGAGAAACCCACTCCCAGGCCTTCAGTAACAGCAACCACACAACGCACAAGAGCAGTGTTTCCATTCAGCGTAACTGACTGAGAATCGAAACACAGCTTCTATCATTTCTTCATATTACCTGCTGCTGCTCCAGCAACCCACAGAGGGCTGGCAAAGTTGGTTACTGCGTTTGAAACAAAATCAGAAAATGCTGGAGAAGGTGAGCAGTCTGGCAACATCTGTGGAGAGAAAACCATAAGACCATAAGATATAAGAGTAGAGTTAGGCCATTCAGCCCATCGAGCCTGCTCCACCATTCAATCATAACCGATATGCTCTCGACACCATCTTCCTGCCTTCCCTCTGTAACCCTTGCTCCTCTTACTAATCAAGAATGCGTCTATCTCTGATTTACATACACTCAATGATTTGACCTCAACAACCCTCTGTGGCAATGAGCTCCACAGATTAATCACTCTGAAGAAACTCCTCCTCTTCTCAGTTCTCAAGGGTCGACCCTTCGCTCTGAAGTTGTGCCCTCGGGTCCTAGTCTCTCCTGTTAGTGGAAACATCTTCCACACGTCCACTTTATCCAGACCTCTCTGTATTTTTTTTCTCTGTAAGCAGCCCATTGGCTTTAATCATATTTGAAGCATGGATAGTCCCTATTACAGCTTTTCTATCTCCTCAGCTCAGCATTATCAATTCCTTTGTCTGCCTAACTACTGCTTTCTCTCTCTCTCTCTCTCTTTCTCTTTCTCTCTCTCTCTATCCAGGCTTGATCTCCACCTATCACTCACTCCCTACCCTTCTCCCTCCCTGCCTACCCTGTCTTCGGCATAAATACCCTCAACTTTCCCTAGCTACTATCAGTTCTGAAGAAGGGTCACTGGACCTGAAACGTTAATTCTACTTTCTCCCCCACGGGTGCTGCCAAACCTGCTGAGTTTCTCCTGCAATTTCTGTTTTTGTTTCAGATTTCCAGCATCCACAGTTTTTTATTTTTTGCATTAGAATGTTGGTCTGGCGAGTACCTCCATCCCTCCCTACCTCTGTAACCTTTGGGGGTCTCTGCACTCCTGCAATTCTGGCCTCCTGTACATCTTCAACTTCCTTCTTTTAATCATTTTTAACCAGGGTGTGCTTTAAGCTTCTTGAACCCTATCCAGAACAATCTTGGTTATCCAAACGTCAATTATTCAGATTTCGGATTATCCGAACAAGATCTCAAGGTCCCATAAAAATGTTATCGTTATCCAAACAATCAGTTATCCAAACAAAATAGTCCCTGCCCATCTTGTTTGGATAATCGAGGTTGTTCTGTACATCAGAATTCCATTCCCTCCGTCCAACCTCTGTGCCTCTCCACCTTTTTCCCTCCCTTTACAATGCTGCTTAGAATGTATCTCTTTAACCAAATTTTTTAGATCACCTCCCCCAGTATCCCTTGTATGTCTCATTTTGTTTCCACTTTTTGAGTGATCTTCGCACCTTCCAAATGCCTTGGGATGTTTTGCAATGTTAAAGGTGCTACTTAGATGCAAGCTTATGTTGCTTTGAATTCAGCTCATGCTGATAGGAGGAGAATTTTCTTTCTATTTAACTCCACTGAAGCGAGGGTGGAGAGTGTCAAGTTCCTCAGAGTGACAATAACCAACAATCTGTCCTAGACTTCCCACATAGAAGTGACGGTCAAGAAGGCACAACCACGCCTCTTCTTCCTCAGGTGGCTCAGGAAATTTGACATATCCATAAGGACCCTCACCAACCTCTATATAGAGCATTCTATCCGGATTCATAATGGCCTGGTACAGCAACTGCTCTGCCCAGGACCGTAGGAAACTACAGAGGGTGGTATTCACAGCCCAGACCATCATAGAAGCCAACCTTCCATCCATGGACTTCACTGACATGGCTCACTGCCATGTGAAGGCCACCAACATCATCTAAGACTCATCCCACAGCGGTAATCATCTCCTCCAACCTTTTCCATCAAGCAGAAGATACAGAAGCCTGAACACATGCACCAGCAGATTCAGGAACAGCTTCTTCCCAGTCATTAATAGACTGATGAATGGACTCTCTAGCCTCAAGTAATGCTGATCTTGCTAATGTTGATCTCACCTAGTGCACGCCCTGTGCAATGTAACCTGCATGCCTCTGTCCGACTCTTTTTGATCTGTACATCCTTGCTTATTATGATCTGCCTGTACTGCTGGGAAACAAAGCTTTTCACTGTACTTCAGTGCAGGTGACAATAAATCAATCACTTAATCAATCAGTGAGGAAGAGTATTTTCAACATTGTCAGCTCAGTTCTGGCTGTGGGCAAAAGCCACTGCTGTCTCGCATGAATGAAATTGGTAACATTCCTCAGAAAAGCCTCAAGGGCAAGAAATGTGTCATAAACTGTGGATGTATGATGTTTGAGTTAAATGTATATGGAATATCCATCCCAGAAAGAGAGAGCTGTCCAACCAGTCTATATCCCATTTGAGTTGTACCCCATTCTCCCTCAGCTAACTCCGTCACATGACACTTAATTCCCTTCTCCCCCAACTGCTTGTCAAGTTTCTCCATAAATGCATTATGCATTTTCCTCAAGCTCACCACATGGTAACAAATTTCACATTCTCCATAATACTCTCTTCCACCCTCTTCTGTTGGGCAAAAGGTATACCAAGACTGTGTCTCAGTACATGTGACAACAATAAAGTAAATCAAATCAAAAGAAGATTTATCGGAATTTCTCTTGACCACGAGTTGTGTAGAGTTGAGTTGTGCTGTGTATTTGTTCGACCCAATGCCTCATCTCAATGAATCTGATGCTAAACACTGCATAAATTAATCTTCGTTCACCTTATGGTTAGTTCAAAGTTGGAAAAGGCAAGAAAAGGAGCCTAGATTCTGATCTCTCAGAGCAGTATCTATCCTGCAAACTTCCTGCCCCTACCTCTTGCCCTTTATTACCATAATAAATATTTGAAGACCTTCATCACAAACACCCTTACATCATAAGAATGATAAGTGATAAAATTAATTTCTCAAGATTCATTCACAAGATGAGTGCATCGCTGGCTAGGCCAGCATTTATTGCCCATCCCTAATTGCCCAGAGGGCAGGTAAGAGTCAACCACATTGCTGTGGGTCTGGAGTCACATGGAGGCCAGACCAGATAAGGATGGCAGTTTTCTTCCCTAAAAGACATTAGTGAAACAGATCGGTTCTTCCTGACCAATTGATTCATGGTCATTATTAGACTCTTAATTCCAATTTTTTTTTCATCAGACTCAAATTCCACCATATGCTAGAGCAGGATTTGAACCCAAGTTCCCGGAATATTGCCTGGGTCTCTGAATTAACAGACCAGAGATCGACCACTAGGTCACCCTTTTGCCATCCAGCTTACATTCTAGAAATTTCTGGATGAAAAGAGGGCAATTTTCCAAATTTGCTTTGTTGAGTTCATTCACAATAACATGTTCCATGTGCAATTTCCAAAATTGCCATGAACCCTCCCACAGGATGGGACTCCCTTTTGGCAGCACAGAGCTGGGAAATCCACCTCTACAACCAGGAGGTGTACAGTTCACCTGCCTGAGATGGAAATATGAGGAAACTGGATATATTCCTAAAAATGAAAACCAGAATCAGCAAGCTTCCTTCAACAACACCAACAACCCAGCAAGAAGGGCATGAGGTTACCACTAACTGCAAGTTGCCCTCCGAGCCACACGCTGACCTGACTTGGAAATACAATAACTGTTTTATTAACCGCCACTTAAGGGAATGAGTGTATGCCAGTTGGGATCCAATATTCCGGATAATCAAGAGATCCGTATAACCACAGTCAACCCCAAGGTTTCGAGACATCAACATCTCACAAAAAAATTCAACATTCGAGGCACGACACACCTCCTAAAACCAATATAAAAACACACAGTAAGTAATAAAAATATAATTCAGTAGGGATACACATGGCTGTTCTAAATTATTTATGGATAAATACTCAGACATTGTGGTGGATCATGGTATTTGAGATATATCATTTACTGATCTAAAATGAGTGCTGGTTGATTAAGGTGCTGGTTAACATAATGCTTGGTGTTTTTATTTTCTTTTTATTTGGAAGCTGTGTTTATATTTTTTTTAATATAAACCCCCACACTACCACCAAATAGTGATGATGCTTATTTATTCCCCAGCACCATGCTGTGTGTGTTCAGGTGTAGGACACAGGGAATGAACGAGTGTATAAATCTTTATTCATTTTCCACCATCAGGAAGGAAGGAAATGCCCACGTGGCCAGTGACGAGCCGTGCCCTCTCATCAAAGGGCAACACTGAGTGATCAAACAGTCAAAGGGAGGGCAGGGATTAAATCAAAATAGAGTCAGAGTGGGAAATAAAACACTCCACACCCGAGGTGCCCATCTCTCCCTGAACAACTCCAGGGTGTTGGTGGACACCGCGTGTTCCTTCGCCAGAGACACCCAAACTCTAGCATAACCGCAGAAGAGGGGCAGACAGTCGGCCCTAACGACCCCCTCCACGGCCCGCTGCCTGGTCCTGTTTATGGCCAGTTTGGCCAGGCCCAGGAGCAGCCCCACGAGGAGGTCTTCAGACCTGCCCTCCCTCCTCCGTACCGGGTGCCCAAAGATCAGGAGCGTGGGACTGAAGTGCAGCCAAAACCATAAAAGAAGGCTTCTGAGGAAACCAGAAAGGGAGTACAGATGCCCACACCCTACGTACACATGGTCCACGGACTCCACAGCACCAAAGGACAAGCAGTTGGGCTGGGAGTCCGTGACCCACCGCAATCTGTGGTTGCAGCACCCTCCACCCCAGATCCCCGAGAGAAAGGGGGAGGACTCCTGTGCAGAGAGCCCTCCACTGGGTATCCCCACCGCCCAGTGGCAAATGGGCATGCCAGAGCAGGTCTGGGCAGTGGACGGTGTCCAGCAGCCGTCTGTATAGGGCCCACTGTTTAATGTGCCTAGAGGGGGCAAAACTAAAACCCCGGAAGTGGCTCAGGTTGTGGGGCACAGGCTTCTGCAGGAAGAACGGGACCCTGGGGCCAATGTGAAATTTCGTCCAGGCAGGGGTCCGTGCTGACAGGATTTCACCGCACGCCTGCGCATCCTCCAACTGGTGCACAATGCTGGATCTGAGCACTGCCATTTTAAGGTGTTGAATGGCAGTGGCCATGAACCAGACATCTACCACCGCCCACGTTTGCTGTTACATCGCTGAATCCCCACAGAGTGGAAACAGGCCATTCAACCCAACGAGTCCACACCAACTCTCCGAAGAGCATCCCACTACCTATCCCATCACTGCATTTCCCATGGCAAATCCACCTAATTTACTCATCCTTGGACACTACGGGCAATTTAGCCTGACCAATCCACCATAACCTGCACATCTTTGGACTGTGGGAGGAAACTGAGCACCTGGAGGAAACCCACGCAGACACGGGGAGAATGTGCAAACTCCACACAGGCCTGAGGGTGGAATCAAACCCAGGTCCCTGGCACTGTGCGGCAGCAGTGCTAACCACTGAGCCACCCCGTCACTGTTGCGAGACCAATATCCTGCAACTTAACAGTGTCTGGGAGCCCCTATGCTGCACACATTCTGTGGCTCAAGAAGGCAGCTGACCCCCCAGTTTCCTCTCAAGGGCAGTTAGGGCTGGCTACAAATCCCCACCAGTGATTCTCACATCCAGAGAAAGCTTAAAGATCAGGGCTGTCATCAGAGAAGAGTCGAGTGTGTATGTAATTCAGTAGGCTCTCTCTGGGGTCCTTCATGTGGCACAGCTGTAGTGTCCCTATACCTGGACTGGGAGGACCACATTCAAGTACCACCTACACTAGAGGTGTGTAATAACGTCTCTGAACAGGTGGATTGGAAAATTTTCCTGTGTCCTGTGTCAATCTGGGCTCTGCAGGAGGTCAACAGCCAAGAAAATCATACTGATGGTAGAGAAAAAAATACTCTGTTCAGACAGGAAATTACCTCCTCGCTACATACAATCACATGCAGAATGTACAAATCTGTCTTTAGTTTTTGAAACTCTTACAGGGATCCTATTCCATGTTATTTCAGGGAAGAAAATTTCAGACAAAGGGTGTGATTTCAGACAAGATGTAAATTGTGTTGACAGGCTTGTCAGCTGAATGTTCCTCATGAAATACTGTTCAGTGTTGACAAGCTGAGAACTCCTCTGTGCAAAGGCTTGGTCATCTTGGCTTGCAGCTGTTTAGCAGCTGCTGTCTGTGTTTTTAATTCATTTGTGTAAAGTATGCATCACTAACAAACTTTATCTGTCAGACTGAATCCCTGACTGCTGCACACAGCCTCTCATATTCTGCGACAAATTGCCTCTTTGTCAACTTGCAGATTCAGAGATAACCAGTTTCTCTCAACGAATGCAAAATCCTGTGGATTCAGGAGACCTGAAACAAACACAGAGATTGTTGGAGAAACTCAGCAGGTCTGGCAGCACCAGTGGAGAGAGAAACAGAGTTAATGTTTTGGATCCAGTGACCCTTCTTATTTCAACAATAGTAGGCATTGCATCAGAGTCTGCAGGCCAGGAACCAGCCTACACACTGTGGTCCTGTGTAGCTGCTGCCTTCCCCCAGGAAATGGCCCAGAAAGGCAGCTTAGTGCAACACAGCCCTGGAGGTGCTGATGGTGAAAAGGACACCATGCTCATTCCTGCTGACCCCCAGACAAGGGAACACCACAAGATGCAGCCACCCTGGACTCAGGTAGTGGTCCTGGCCATTACTGAGGCCCAAGTGAAATGTAATGCCCAGCAGTGCAGCAAGATGGACAATGACCATTGGTGCTCCGCAAGGCTGTATCACCCTCCCCTTCTTGTTTATTCATTTACAGTGATGCTGGGCTCACTGCTTGGGCTAGCATTTTTTGCCTAAGAGGGCAATTAAGAGTCAACCACATTGCTGTGGGTCTGGAGTCACACGTAGACCAGACCAGGTAAGGTCACTAAAACACATTAGTTAATTCCAGATTTTTTTTATTGAATTCAGATTCCACCATCTGTCATGCTGGGACTTGACCCTGGATCCCTAGAACCTTGCCTGGATCCCTGGATTAACAGTCCAGTGATAATGCCACTAAGCCATCACCTCCCCTCTCTCCATCGCTTTACACTTGGTCAAATTCTGTGGATCTCATCCATCTTAATTTTCCAAACTACTGACTGTGCCTTCTATCTGTGCTTATTACTCACTCATGGGGGATGACTCGTTACCTGTTGCACACTTCCAAGCATAGCTCTCCCAGCAACTTTCACCACAGGCAGTCTGTCCTTCTGTCCCATTGCAAGAAAACTTGCCTCACAACTGAGCCAAGAGGTCAAAGGTCAGAGGTGGGTTGGATTTGACCTTCTGATGAAGAGTCACTGGGCTCCAAATGTTAACTCAGCTTCTCTCCCCACACACCCTGCCAAGCCAGCACTCTCTGCCTGTGTTTCAGATTTCCAACATTTGCAGTCCTTTGTTTTAATATAAAACACAAGTCACTGGGGCCTGAATGTTTCATGTCTGGAAAATGGAACCCAGTTTCTGTGTCACCAGGAGGGAGTCCAGCTGAGGACCGGTCTATGGAGAGAGGCTTTGTACTGACAGGGAGGTACTCACATTCGGCTGATACTTTACGTCACTGTTCCGCAGCTGTGTAAGCCTTAGGTGCTGCAAATGCAGAGTGAACCAGCTCACAAAGATGGTATGAATGTTAATTCTCTTCACCCACATAATACAGCAATGCATTGCATCAACACAATATCGGGCAACACGGTAGCTCAGTGCTGCTGCCTCACACACCAGGGTCCCAGGTTCAATCCCAGCCTCGGGCGACTGTCTTTGTGGAGTTTGCACATTCTCCCCTGTGTCTGCATGGGTTTCCTCCCACAATCCAAAGATGTGCAGGTCAGGTGAATTGGCCATGCTAAATTGCCCATAGTGTTAGGTGCATCATTCAGGGGAACGGATCTGGGTGGGTTGCTCTTTGGAGGCTCGGTGTAGACTTGGTGGTCCAATTAGCTTGTTTCCATGCTGTAGTGAATCTAATATCCCTTTATGTGGCTCAGTATCAATATTCATTTGATAATGTTCATGTGAGAGAGGACATTTCATCACGTGACATCTCATAGTTTACTTGTTTTGAGGTCCCGTCCCATCTCCTCTTGGAGTCAGCAACAGAGGAAGGTGCAAAGGTGGGCAATTGGCAACTCCTGTTTCAAGGGAGAGGCAATTGCCTCGTGGTATGATCATTGGAATGTTATTCCAGAAACTCAGCTAACATTCCGGGGACCTGGGTTCAAATCACACCACGGCAGATGGTGGAAGTAGAACTCAATAAAGAATCTTGAATTAATGATGACCATGAAACCATTGTTGGGCAAAACCCATTTGGTACTTTATGGAAGGAAATCTGCCATTTTTACCCAGTCTGGCCCACGTGTCACTATAGACCCACAGCAATGTGGTTGACAATGTGGGCAGTTAGGAATGGGCAATGAATGCTGGCCTAGTCAGAGATGCCCACATCCCTTAAGTGAATTTTAAACAATACCCTTGCCGCCCTTGCCAATTGTGGTCAAGTAAATGCTGAGATGAGGGAGATTTGAAGTTCCTCGTTTCCATTGGATTTACAAAGACCCACCTCGTTCTCCAGTCGCTAACTGGCCCTTGATGAGATTGAGTGGAGAGGAGACACATGTATACGAGAGAAAAAGAAAACTTGGTTAACTTCACAAAACCTTGACTGCAAGGTTTATGAAGGTTAGTAGTTCAGGTTGAGGTTTAGGGTGTAGGTTTGCTCGCTGAGCTGTCGGTTTGATATCCAGACATTTCATTACCTGGCTAGGTAACATCATCAGTGGCAACCTCCAAGTGAAACGAAGCTGTTGTCTCCTGCTTTCTATTTATATGTTTGTTCTGGATGGGGTTCCTGGGGTTTGTGGTGATGTCATTTCCTGTTCGCTTTCTGAGGGGTTGAATGATGGCATCTCGATCTATGTGTTTGTTTATGGCGTTGTGGTTGGAGTGCCAGGCCTCTAGGAATTCTCTGGCATGTCTTTGCTTAGCCTGTCCCTGGATAGATGTGTTGTCCCTGTTGAAATGGTGGTTTTTTTCATCCGTGTGTAGGGCTACGAGGGAGAGAGGGTCGTGTCTTTTTGTGGCTAGCTGGTGTTCGTGTATCCTGGTGGTTAACTTTCTTCCTGTTTGTCCTACGTAGTGTTTGTGGCAGTCCTTGCATGGAATTTTGTTGATGACGTTGGTTTTGTCCATGGGTTGTACTGGGTCTTTTAAGTTTGTTAGTTTTTGTTTGAGAGTGTTGGTGGGTTTGTGTGCTACTAGGATTCCAAGGGGTCTTAGTAGTCTGGCTGTCATTTCTGAAACTTCTTTGATGAATGGTAAGGTGGTTAGGGTTTCTGGCTGTGTTTGGTCTGCTTGTCGTGGTTTGTCCTTGAGGAATCTGCACTCTGTATTTTTTGAGTATCCGTTCTTCTTGAATACGTTGTATAGGTGGTTCTCCTCTGTTTTCCGAAGTTCATCTGTGCTGCAGTGTGTGGTGGCTCTTTGGAATAGTGTTCTGATACAGCTTTGTTTGTGTGTGTTGGGTTTATGGCTGGTGTAGTTAAGTATTTGGTCAGTGTTTGTCAGTTTTCTGTATACGCAGGTTTATAGTTCTCCGTTGTCCTTTCTTTCAACTGTGATGTCCAGGAATGCGAGTTTGTTGTCAGTTTCTTCCTCCTTGGTGAACTTTATGTCTGTGAGGGTGTTGTTGATGATATTAAATGTCTCTCCTATCTTGTTTCATTTTGTGATGACAAAGGTGTCATCTACGTAGTGGACCCAGATTTTTGGTTTGATGGTTGGTAGGGCTGTTTGTTCTAGCCTTTGCATTACCGCTTCTGCTATGAATCCTGATAGCAGAGATCCCATGGGTGTTCTGTTGGTTTGTTTGTAGACTATGTTGTTGAAGGTGAAGTGGGTGGTGAGGCACAGGTCCACTAGCTTCATGATGTTTTCGTTGGTAATGTGATTGATGGTTGGTGTGTGTGTGGTGGTCTCTTCTAAAAGTGTGGTAAGTGTTTTTTGTTTGCTGGGTCAATGTTGATGGAGGTGAGCAATGCTGATACGTCGAATGAGATCATTGTTTCGTCTTCCTCTATTTTGGTGACACTCTAAACCATTCAATTGATTTCCAGGAGATCTTGGTTAGCTTTACACAGAAGGAACAATGTCTACTCTTAATGTATTCCAATGTTCTCAAGAATGTAGGATTTCACCAGAAAAGGAAACAACCATCTCCATCTGTCTACCTAATCCCAAAGACTTCTTACCACACGTTATTTCCAATACTGTTTAATAGCTTGTTGAGCAAACATTTATGTACTGCCCCCATGCTGGTGGTCACTCAGTTAATACAAATCTTGACTGTTGCTGAGAAAATAAGACATTCTGGGGAATATTTTTGTCTTGCACTCATCAGGACAGAATTACAAAAATGCAAAAATCTCAACGGGAACACCAATTTCTACTGCATGACAAGAGGCTGCTGATTGGTTGTCAAGTGGACTCTGATTGGTGGAGACGTTGAGATTTGGATTTCCTTGCAGTTGAGTGATGGCAGCTGGAGGATAAATGAGTTGTAGTTTTTTTTGTTTCATGTAATTTTGGAGTTGAAAGGTTTGAGAGGGTGAACAGGCTGGGGCTGTTTTCCCTGGAGCATCGGAGGCTGAGGGGTGAAGTTTATGAAATCATGAGGGGCATGGATAGGGTAAATAGACAAGGTCTTATCCCAGGGCAGGGTGTGTCTAAAACTAGAAGGCAAAGGTTTAAGGTGAAAGCGGAAGGATTTAAAAGGGACCTAAGGGGCAACATTTTCACACAGAAGGTGGTGCATGTATGGAATGAGCTGCCAGAGGAAGTGGTGGAGGCTGGTACAAATACAGCATTTAAAAGGCATCTGGAAGGGTATATGAATAGGAAGGGTTTAGAGGGATATGGGTCAAATGTTGGCAAATGGGACTAGATTAGTTTGGGATATCTGGTCAGCATGAATGAGTTGGATCAAAGGGTCTGTTTTCATGCTTTACATCTCTATGACTCTATAAAGCCCACAGTTTAATTTATAACATTCCCAGTTTCAAGTAAAGTTTTAACAAGGTCTCCAATGGAAGAGGATTCAGGCTTAGTTAATTAAAGAAGTGGTTCAAAAGGCTTCACTGGTAATATTTCATGGCATTGAGAAATGAGCAATTACTCACATCCTATAAAAACATTTATCTTCCATTTATGAGCTGTTGCTCTTAGACTCTTTTCAAAGCCAGGATGATACGATGTTCAGATCTGTGTATGTACTGCTCAAGACGGAGATAATCCATTGATTTGTGTAAGTACTCTATCATTTCCTCATACTTGCCCTCTTGATTGGCATCACATCCGCACGTATTCACTACTTCCCCAATCACCATAGACACCCAGTAGCAGCAGCGTGCACCATATACAAGATGCTATGTGGAAATTCACCAAAGATCCACAGACTCCACCTTTCAAATCCACAACCACTTCCATCTAGAAGGACAAGGGCAGCAGATACGTGGGAACACTATCCCCTGCAAGTACCCCTCCAAGCCACTCACCATCCTGACTTGGAAATATATCATCATTCTTGTCGCCGAGTCAAAATCCTGGAATTCCCTCCTTCAGGATTTGAGAAGCAGCTCACCAAAACCTTCTCAAGGCCAACCAGGATGGACAATAAACATTGGTCCAGCCAATGATGCTCATGCTCCACTAATGATTATAAAAAGTAAGGTTTTGATTTCCTTTTTTACCATTGTTGCCTGTTTTGCTAACTAATTAGGGGTGTTTTCTACTTAAACCATAACATTCCTCTCCTGTGCCATTTCCTGTGGATTGTTTTCTGTTCTCACTGTTTATTTCCTTCCTAAAGTTCCATGACTTGACATTGCTTTACAATAAACAACACCTCACACTCTTCAATCCAAAGTCCTTCTGTAATTGTTCTCTAGTATTCCACTCTGTGAACTTTCTTTCTCTGCTCCTTCCTCCAGATCAGAAATATTGAAACTATCAGGATGATGAACCTAATACTGTAAAATCTGCTAGGTACCTTCTTCCATGTTAATATTTCCATTGTAATTCCAACTCTTTATCTACTTTAATAGCTTTTCCCTTATTCTATGCCTTGCTACATTGCTCAGTAAATTTTTATATAGTACAATCTTGAAGTTTGCGTTGAGGTTGGCACGGTGGTTTGGTGGCGAGTACTGCTGCCTCACAGTGCTAAGGATCTGGGTTCAATTCCAGCCTTAGGCGGCTGTCTGTGTGGAGTTTGCATATTCACCCTGTGTCTGCGTGGGGTTTCTCTGGGCACTCCGGTTTCCTCCCACAGTCCAAAGATGTGCAGGTTAGGGTGGATTGGCCATGCTACAGTGTCCAGGGATGTCTAGGCTATATGGATTTGCCATGGGAAATGTTGGGGTAGGGTAGGACTTTTGGGTCTGAATGGAATGCTCATTGGAGGTTTTATTGTACTCAATATACTAAACAGCTTGCTTCCACACTGTAGGGATTCTATGATTCTAGGTATAACATATACTTTGTGTCCCTCTGATCATCAAACATAGAATCCTACAGTGGAAAGTTAGGCCATTCGGCCCATTGCTCCTGTGCCATAACTTTGAAATACTTTTCCAATTAGTCTTATTTCTCTGATCTTATTTGGAACTCTGATTTTTTTTTTCTTCCTAGCCTGTTTTGAGAAGATTTGTAGATCAGGTTGAGGTTCTGGATGTAGGTTTGCTCGCTGAGCTGGAAGGTTCATTTTCAGATATTTCGTCACCAAACTAGGTAACATTTTCAGTGAGCCTCTAAATGAAGCACTGGTGATGTAGCCCACTGTCTATTTATATGTTTGAGTTTCCTAGAGTTGATGATGTCATTTCCTGTGGTTGTGTCATTTCTTGTGGTGATGTCATTTCCTATTCTATTTCTCAGAGGGTGGTAAATGGGATCCAAGTCAATGTGTTTGCTGTTAGAGTTCCAGTTGGAATGCCATGCTTCTAGGAATTCTCGTGCATTCTCTGTTTGTCTTGTCCTAAGATAGAATGTGTTGTCCTAGTCAAAGTGGTGTCCTTCCTCATCCATATGTAAAGATACTAGTGAGAGAGGATCATGTCGTTTTGTGGCTAGTTGATGTTCATGTATCCTGGTGGCTAGTTTTCTGCCTATTTGTCCAATGTAGTTTTTGTTACAGTTCTTGCAAGGTATTTTGTAAATGACATTAGTTTTGCTTGTTGTCTGCATATTTGAACATTGCTACAATATTGAAGTGGCGCTGCACTGTTTGGGGTGCTGTCTTTTTGGATTAAAAACCCATTTTAATGAAAAGCAGGATATGGGGCTATGGGGAGCAGGTAGGAGAGCGGGGTTGAGACCTGGATAAGATCAATCATGATCATGTTGAATGGTGGAGAGAGCTCAAAGGGCTGAATTGCCCACTCCTACTCCTAACTCCAATGTTTCTATGTTCCAGTTAAATTGTTTATCAGTGTCACATTTTTAAGTAAACAGATCTATCAGGCAGCCTTCTTAGT